>NC_059541.1:618560-921590 GCF_905220415.1 Colias croceus | reverse complement strand
GAATGTATTATATTTAGTCGAATAAAAACGTGGTATCTTTGTGAAAGATATATCTCTGCTGTGAAACTAAATTCGCGATATTATTGTCTTCTTAATATTTTATACATATTTATATACCTAAACATTACGTTTGCTTACTACAAACATGTGTTACTCATATTATATTGTTTATATAAACAATGTATAATACAATAGAATATAACTTCTTGTTTACATCATATGATTATCCATATCCTGTCTTTGCCTATGATTAAAGTTGTAAATTGTATTGAAAGCAGTCTGCAAGATCGCCGGTAGAAATGATAATTTATGATTGGCAATTTTACTACTAAAGTATCAAAAAGATAGCTTTACAGATGTAGTCGTTGACTATATATATTACACTACAAAAAGATAATCATATTAAAATTTATAAATTCATAAAATTAGTCAGTGACTCGAATCTAACGATTAAAAGTGCTAAGGAAGTTTTCACATAAAAAATAATTCTAATCCAAATTCCATTCTAAACACACCTTTACACTGTATAGAAATGACGCACAAAAATAGAATACCCAATTATGACCGTCTCATCCAAGTGGCCGGGCCTTAATCAGCCATCAAAGATACACATAAAACATTCTTACGTAACACACATTCTAACTAACGTAACTGCTTTTTGATATAGGACTAGGGCTAAAAATAGGACATGCATTTTTTAATGCATCGTTTGGCAGGGGTTTGGAATATGAAGATCTCTGTTGAAGATTTATGTATAAAACACCTGAAATGAAAAAATAAAACAATTTTTTACTACTTTACTTAACAAATAATATAACAACAAATTAAATAAATACTTATAACGATGATTGGAATAATTATTTTTTATTTTTTTTATTTTTTATGCTATAGGATAGCAACCGAGCAGACGCGTCGCCTGGTGTTAAGCGATACACGCCGCCCATAAGCATCCACTCCACTGGGAAGTGGATGTGTTGCTATCCTCATAGGGATTTGGAAGGATTTAGGGAGAAGGGGCGAGGATAGGAGGGAATGAGGATAGGGAAGGAGAGGATGGGAAGGGATGTGGGCCTCCGGACCCCTCACTCACCGTACGGAACGCGACAGTAAACTGTCACTATGGCGCCGATATTCTGTGAGGGTGTGGTACCTTCCCCGGTGCGAGCGTGGCCCAATTCGTGCCGAAGCATGCTCGACTCCCACTTCCAAATTAGACCAAAGTAGGCTATTTAAAGTAATATTTAATACTTATTATTATATAAAATAGGAAGACTAACACTTTAACTTTTTAGGTTGCAATTTTGCATCCCTACAAAACGAATTCTACCATCTATTCTACATACTTTATCTATCTATCTATATCTATACATATAAAAAGGACCCGTTTCGCGTTGTCACGGCATCACGTGTGAACGGCTGAACCGATTTCGATAATTCTTTTTTTATTATATTCCTTGAAGTACGAGAATAGTTCTTACTTTTTATGTAGAGAAAACGTAGCCGGGGCGGACCGCTAATCTATTATATAAAAAAATGAATCGCAAATTGTGTAGCGCATGACTCGAGAACAGCTGAACCGATTTCGTTAATTTTGTATAATATTCCTAAGTATAAAGTACCTACGAGGTTTCTTTGCAGTAAAAACGTAAACATGTACCACGGACGGAGCCGAAACGCACCGCTCGTTAATAATAAACTGCAGTGTATCGTTCCACTTAGATAAGATGCAACACAATAATTGTATGCAAAGCTACGTAGATCCCATATTTGGCATACAGCCTATCTGCGAGGCTCCATTGTGACCCGATAACACAATTCGCAACGCCCTGTGGATGACAAGCGCTGATAACGTTATGTGTCACGAATTAAGTCCGAATATTTTGTGTTTATGCCCAAAAATAACTGAATTGTCGCTTGCATGTTGCTTGTCTGTGTAGCTAATACTGGATATTTCTATACAGCGTATATAATATCATGTATAATATACTAGCTGTCTATAACGTTGTTCTGCCTTCCCCTTATCACATAGGCACACAAAATTTAATGACAATCGGTGCAGCCGTTTCGGAAAAGTATGGTAACTAACATTATGACACGAGAATTTTATTTATTATAATATGGAGAAGAAGATATCTTATTTTACGGCTGTATGCTAAATCTGAATACTTGGTAGCAGAGAAAAAGTTATTTGCCATTGAGACATGTAAAAGTCATTATATTACCAAACCGAGCAATACTAGTCTATCTCATTACAATACATAAATATTTTTATATTTTTTATTATAAGGCATCCACAGTAAAGTGTAGTAAATGCTATTAAGTTCTTAAATGGAGCAGCTTTATCTTTTTTAACTAAATCAACACACCAGAATGAACAAACACTCTTTGATTCCAGTTTAGTTTCGCCCTTACAATAAAATCTAATCGCCTCCAGCCTTGAAAGACACATCGGAGATACTAGAACTTGTATCATGAAAGTAAAGGGACTAATAAATGGTATTCTATAATATTTACAAAGTTTCCTTATCGCAGCCTGCAGAAATAATATAGAACAGCAGTAGAAGTCAGTAGTCCGTATTGATTATGAAGGTATCCTCGGGCGGGCCGATAAAAACTAACATAGCCAGCAATTTAAGAGTACTTACAAGATAAAACCGTTCGATTGTCCCTAGACATGATAAAAGTTGTATTGCCGTGGATGTAGAGAACTGGATGGTGCTTGTTATAATGGGAAATGCAGTTTGGAAACTACACGTTAGAGTTCATAATATAGGCATAATTATTTACAGGATTTGAAAGGTTTTATTGATGTTTTTTATGTTTCGTATCGGTTCTTCTTTGTTACTACTTTGCTTAAACAGCGAAAAAAAAAATAAAGCATTATAATCAATTCAATTTAAATCTTTCAAGTAAGTACATAGTTTACTATTCGTAACTATAAAAAAATGTTGTGTGGTTTTATGAAACCACGGTAAAAGTGAAACTGTTCGAACGGTTCCGAACACTGCTTTGTGTAGCGCATGTCGCGTGCCGAGTAGGTATACCTACTCGGCAGCCGCGATACACGCGACATGCGCTACACAGACCAAAAAGTTTGAGACGATGTAATAAAAGTTTCACTTTAAAAAATCACCAATTCGAAAATTATATACTGGTAGATATAATTTGGATTGACGTGATTCAGATCCGTTCGTTTAATTTTATAATTAGTATTATTACATTCCTCTTTACAACAGATTTGGCGTGTCTAGATCCAAATGTCTATATATCCGTAATTTCTGCAATCGAGTAGCCGCCAGCGACAAAGACGGTAGCCATATTATTATCTAGAAATCTTTATGAATTATGTATTTTGTTGAGAGAATTTGTTTCGAGGTGATTTATTTTGAAAGTTTATTGGATGTTTTATTTATTGGTGTTGAGTTCATTTGTTTGTAATCATTAACGTTTCATATGAATTGATTCATTGTCTTTGGTAAAGTTATTTTTTGGTATAATATTTACTGACCAATAAGCCGTTCTGCCAGGATTTCTTTATCGTATAGGGATATAAAAATAGATGCCGATCAAACCAACTTGATCTCAGAAAAATTATAAGATCGATCAAGCTGTTTCAGAAGAGTTTTCACGCAAAATGAGGTTTAAATTACATTCACACAACGACGTTTGCTGAGAAAGTTAAAAGTAATTATATAAGTATTAGTAAGAGTAATAAAAAGTCTCATTATAAATCAAAAAGTTTAATAAATGTCCCAAATAATCTTTACAGAACACAATACGTAAGCACAAAAAATAAATAGCGTAAAAATCTTAGTTAAAAATAAATATAGTATGGTATTTTTATTGATTTTAGAATGGATTAGTTGGGCCCCGCGGTTTCAGCCTCGTGGCTCCACTCTTGTTGGACTTAGTGTGATGATATTCCCGGGATAAATTAGCCTCTTCGAATAATGGACTATCTAACACCTAAAGAGTTTTTCAAATCGGACCAAGTAGTTCCTGAGATAAGCGCTGGTCGCGCTTATATTCGGTCACAAACAAACAAACCCTTCAGCTTTATAATATGGTATTAGTATAGATTTTCTTGTTTTTGTAACAACTTACATCAGCTCTTAATCCTACGAGAACTAGTACCTTGTAAATATAGCTAAATATTGCAGCAATTTCACATGACCATAGAGAAAGCACGCGACGCCACGATATAAGTATAGTGAAGAGCATACACGAAGTCTATTGTCTTGTAAAACAATAGAAAGGCTATGCTTATGATCCTCAGATTACACGATTGTTGTCTATAATAACACCTTTTGATGTAATTATTTTTTATGTTTAGCTTTTATATTATGGTAACTTATAATATGCGATATTTACCGAACCGTATTTATCTAGAACTTAGTAAGAGATCGGTATTTCGTAATTTAAATTCAATAAAAGAAGATAACACAGCTCAACAAAAAAACAATTTTTTGTTGTTGCCCTGGATATTTCTACAGATTTATATAATTCAACTACCCAGTTTGCGAATGTAATCATTAAAATTATTCAATTGGCTCTAGTTTTTTTTTTAAAGTGGATTTTCATATGTTTAATTTTCTTACGGCTCTTTAGAATACGGGTTACTAACAAGTGTTGATTTTTTTTGGTGAATTACGTTTTCTACACATTTCTTCGCTCAGACATAACCCTATTCTATAAAACTGACTGTAGAATATGAGGATAATTAATAGTTTCTCCAAAAAAATCATTTTTATGAACAACAATTGTTCGGTTTGTATTGAGTTTAAGAAACCGAGTAGCACAAGGTCAGCAAAGTGGATACACCAAATTCCCTTGATGTTTTTATTAATGGGATTAAACAAAGCAAATGCATTGGGAATAATTATTAAAAATGGGAATTAAGGCCTTTGAGGGAATCTAGAAGTATAAGAAGAAGGCCCGACGGCCCTACAGGACGGGCGTGTCGAAAATTGATAAAAGATGAAAAATTAACAAAATTAACAACTTATGCTAAATGTGAATTATGGAGAGGCATAGTATTGGTAAATTTAATGTAAATTTAAAGCACCAAACCATATAGAAATTGCGCAACAGATGTTGAAAAACTAAATATTTTATGAGCGATGATACGAACATAAAGCTACACTTTCCCCACAGTCTCCTGGATATATTTTCAGTAAATCTGGGAAATTTCTGTAAGAAACAGGAAGGACGCATCCAAAAATAACCAAAATTATGGAATAAAGTTATCAAGGTACATGGGATCGTCAACTGATGGCAGGTTGCTGATGGTCCTTAAGAAACGATTGTCCCCAAAATAACTATAGAAGAGAAGCTTATAAAATATATTTTCTAGTACTATTTCATAAGTTTTAATGATTTTTCTCTATTTTTATG
Source organism: Colias croceus (assembly GCF_905220415.1). Taxonomy (NCBI): domain Eukaryota; kingdom Metazoa; phylum Arthropoda; class Insecta; order Lepidoptera; family Pieridae; genus Colias; species Colias croceus. The sequence goes on along the minus strand of NC_059541.1, from coordinate 916,196 downwards.
TCCATTTTAATGAATCAAAAACTAAAACAAAACAACAAGTAAAACTTTGTAATAAATAAATGATGTTAAACAAATAAACCCTTTTATTCCATACTGCGTTTTAGAGTCTAATAAGAAAATAAGGATTAAAAAAAAACTAGAGCCAATCTACCAAAGCCATTAATAGTTTTATATATAACATGCATTAAATTATTCGAAACCACTTTCATATCCCGGGCAACAAAATCATTGTTGACCAGTGTAATATATGAATAAAAAAAAACAGAACTAATACCTATAACAGCTGGGCTTAGAAAATTTAGTTCTCTTAACCAAAACATTTAAATAAAAACCTACGCACATGTAAAGCCGTAAGTCGAAACCTTCGGAAAAACTACAGCAAAATAAAACAGAAACAACCGTTGCAATTCCCTTTCAAATTCCGAACAAAAAACATCACAACACATGAATCGGGAAATACTTCGTTCGATCACTAAATACGAATTTTAAAAACAGTTTCGTAGTCGCATGTTTGTTGCAGGGATTTCGTGAAATCGAGTAATATAACAAAGTCTAGTTTTGGATGCCATTGCATTGTTCTGAAATAGAGAACGCTGAACAAGCAGATACAAAAACAGCATATAACGTTAATTTCTTGTTTGTACAGCAATTACTATTTTTTTAAAATAATATTTTTAATATTTCGGGACAATTTTCACACACGGTACGATCTGATCCCATACTATGCTTTCGCTTGTGTTATGGAAAACCAGATGGCTGATAAACATACATGATACATATATAATTTTAAATAAATACATATATATAGATAATGTATGTAACTATATAGAAGGTTTAGCTCCGGACGTTATAAAGAAAATGAATTTGAGATAGAAGTAAGGAAAAGATAGAGCAGATAGTGTTTTGCTAAGGAAAGAGCAGAGAGAGGTGACAGCAAAATTCAGTTTAACTACATAACATCAATTCAAAATACAACGTGATAATATGTTTTCAAGTAACAAAATACATTTTGAATACTACCATTTAGACATCAATCTAGACCTTTTTACCACGCATGACATGAATCTATACACTTTTAAAAATGGCCAATTAAACACAACAGCCGCGACATGTCTATAGAATTATGCTACCCTATACATTGGTACATGCGTGCATTTTTGTTGGTAGAAGGTCGTAGGCCGCGGTCGGACTGCGCATGCATTATTGAGTGCCGCTGAGTGACGAGACGGGTCCGGGGCGTTTGTATAGCTTAGTACACTGGCATGTGTTACTTGACTTAGTAACTAGCATGAGCAGTGGCTAAGAACTCAGACTTTAATAAAACGAACCTTTTAGATTGGAGTTCATGTTTAGTGATGTTTAAACCTGAATAATACATACTGGCATATCTTACTTGATTTGTTAGTAATATGGATGTAAAGAATTGAGCTATTAAAGTTTCCAATCGCATTGATCGACGCCTGGTAGAATCTTTCCAATACTTTTGATTATAAAGCTCGCTTGCTATCAATACCAATACCTACGATATCTAATCCCAAAGACTGAGAAACTTTACAAACCGGCATATTAAATTTCTCCACGATAAACAACCTCAATTACATACCAGCAAATATACATATTTCCATGCATTTATGTAAAGGAAGCATGAACACCACTCGTCACCCCACGAGCCAGACGCTTTTCTAACTGTATCTATGTACCGTACAAATCTGAAAGGATTCATTTTCATGTAGACTTTCTGAACAGCAAGAAAAGTGAAAGTTTTTCATATGAGAATATGACGTCAACACTCTATGTGTAGAATGGATTAGCCTTTTATATTTTATTTTGAGACTGGATTTGTTTAAGAGGTGTGCTTTATCGTTTTGTATAAGAAATCCAGCTAGTAAGTTTAAAGGGTTCGTATACTTCATAATATCGAATGAATGAGTCTGTTACTTTTGAAATTATTTAATAAGTAAGAATTATATTAACACTAGGTTTCCGCCCGCGGCATCGCCCGCGCAGTCAAAGAAAAACCCGCATAGTTCCCGTTCCCGTGGGATTTCCGGGATTGCGTCATTTTCCCCCGATAAAAAGTAACCTATGTCATTTCTCGGGTATCAAAATATCTCCATACCAAATTTCATGAAAATTGGTTCAGTAGTTTAGGTGTGATTGAGTAACAGACAGACAGACAGAGTTACTTTCGCATTCATAATATTAGTTTGGATGGACTAATTTATATTTATATCTAATAGTTTAATTTATTTAGAAAAATAATTTGAAATTTAATTACCTATATGGTTTATCAATACTTATTTAATTAAATAATGAGTATTGAGTATAACCATTATACAAGTGTATAGGTATCTCTACCTTCCATACTGTTATTACTTATCAATAAAAAGACATCCATTTATTCAGGGTGTATGTTTGCTACTTATTCACGCAAAAATAGCTGAATTAATCTGGATATAGTGACCTTAATTAATTAATAGCATACATTTTCCATGCCACATCAAACGCTGTACTCAGCACCTACTTTAAAAAATGAAAACATAATATATTATTTTCACAAAGTTCTCGCGAACCAAGCCACGGTATTTCGCTGGTTAAACATATTTTGTAAAACCCTCACTGCATTAATGAGCTAATAAACCCTTGCACTCTTGATCCATTGAAAGACTAGCAGACATACTTGAGACGCTTCGAAACAGTGTTACTTATAGAAATAGGGTTTTATTTTATGGGATTTTGTAGTTTTAAGGTTTCTTTAAAATGTTTGAAGCCATTTATTCATTTAAACTCCCGTAAAAACACGAAAAAGCGTCTGTACCATATCCATACATAATATTATAAATGCGAAAGGAACTCTGTCTGTCTGTTACTCAATCGCATGATTGAGTAAAGAAAAGTTAAGGCATCTTAACTACTGAACCAATTTGCATGAAATTTGGAATAGAGATATTTTGACACCCGAGAAAGGACATAAGCTTCTTTTTACCCCGGGACATAGGATAGGTTTTATCCCGGAAATCCCACAGGAACGGGAACTATGTGGGTTTTTCTTTGACGCGAAGCCGCGGGTGGAAACTGGAAAGCTAGTTGTTCATAAAGTTTATAAAATGGTAGGTAATTGCTTTATCGAATAAATTACATTGGAAATGAGATTCAATTATATATTGCCAGAAACTTGATATCATAAGAAAGCTGCAATTTTTTACTAGAAGCCTGCTACTTGAATTTACTACCCACTGAATAACAGGATAATAGGGTTAATAATATAATGAACTAGGTTACCGCCCGCGGTTTCGCCCGCACAGTCAAAGAAAAAACCCGCATAGTTCCCGTTCCCGTGGGATTTCCGGGATTGCGTCATTTTCCCGGCATAAAAAGCCTATGCCCTTTCTCGGGTATCAAAATATCTCCATACCAAATTGCATGAAAATTGGTTCAGTAGTTTAGGCGTGATTGAGTAACAGACAGACAGACAGATTTACTTTCGCATTTAAAATATTAAATATAGTGAATGTATAACACTAGCGTAACATCAAACACAAGAAAACACAAATCGGCCAATCTAATTATGTTATCCACGTTTTATTTAGTATTTACACGATACACCTTTTAATTTCAAAAATTAATGAACACACTTCAAAATAGACCATCACTTTAAATCATTAAGGCCATGTTTCCATAGCATAATAAATAACCGTCGTTAAGGGGAGGTGAGACAAATTGCTCACCAATTAGAAAATACGTATGAAGATTAAAATTTAACACCTACAGCGCTGTTTATTGCTGTTAATTTTATTACAGTTAAACAGTATTTATATTCAAGTGCTTGAATTATGACAATGTGTACGAGTGTTATGAGCTCGTTATATTATATTATAAACATTAATAAGTTGCGGTTATATAATATGAACAACATCGTCCAAGTCTATGCACCAACTGCACTGTCTTCTGAAGAGGATATCGAAGCATTTTATAACACATTCCAGTCAACAATTAATAATATTTCTAATAGAGAGCTTCTCATTGTGCAGGGAGATTGGAACGCCAAGATCGGCAACACATCAAATGACGATCACATAAGACACATTGTTGGTAAATTCGGTCTTGGCACTAGAAACGAGCGCGGCAATAAACTGATAGATTTCTGCATTGAAAACAACTTGACAATAACAAATTCCTGCTTCCAACACCATAAAAGAAGATTGTATACGTGGATATCTCCAGGTGACCGTGTTCGAAATCAAATTGACTATATCACAATCCGTCACAGATGGAGATCCTCTGTAAGTAACGCAAGAACATACCCAGGTACGGATTGTGGAAGCTATCATCAGTTGTTAGCTGTGGATATCCGCACTCGCATGATATGCCCTAAGATAAAAAGAAAAACCACCCACTCTAACATCACTGAATCTGTAACCTTTAAAGCCCAAATTGAGAATAAACTGCTGAAATATAACCCAGAATCACATCAAACCCCTGAAGTCCTATGGCAAAACCTTAAACGTTGCATTACAGAATCCTTAAAAGAACTCAGCCATAAACCACGCATTGCCAAAAAAGACTAGATATCAGATAAAACATGGGAAGTTATAAAGGAAAGGAAGGAATTAAAGAGTAGCGGAATCAACGAACAATCAAGACAGAAATACTCTGAGCTAAATCGCCAAATACAATTAATGTGTCGCAAAGATAAGAACCAATATTTCGACGAAATGTGCACAGAAATAGAATCGCATGCTAATAAATATCAAACAGCTGATCTCTTCAAGAAAATTAAACAGATAACGCGTAATTTTAAACCAAGTTCCTGGATAATTGACGACACGGATGGTAACCCAATCTTTGACATTGGAAAAGCGGCCGAACGCTGGAGAGAGTATTGTGCTGATCTCTATGATGACAAGTCCTCGTCACCTCACCAAACCACGCTAACACTCGACTTAAGCGAACGTGAGCCAGATATTCTACTCTCTGAGGTTGAAGATACTATTTGTAAATTAAAAAGGAACAAATCACCTGGATCAGACAATATTGCTGCAGAGACACTGAAAAGTTTGGGTACACATGGCATATCTGTAGTGCATAAAATATGTAATGCTATCTGGGAAACTTTAGAATGGCCCGTAGACTGGACACATTCATTAATACTTCCACTTCACAAGAAAGGTTCGGTTCGGGACTGTAATAACTACAGAACTATTGCTTTAATATCACACGCAAGCAAAATTATGCTTCATATCTTAAACAACCGTCTTAAATCATTTCTTGATCGACAAATACCACAAGAGCAGTCGGGTTTTGTAAAAGGCAAAGGTACGCGGGAACAAATTGTCAATATTCGACAATTAATAGAAAAAACTTATGAGTATAATACCCCTGTAGTACTATGCTTCGTTGACTATCATAAGGCGTTTGATTGTGTTAAGTGGGCGAAATTGTGGGAGGTTCTATTCGAAATTGGGGTTCCCCATCACTTGGTGCTCTTAATAAAAAAGTTATATGAATCCAGCTATGGCACCGTAAAGCTAGACAACACTGAATCAAATAGCTTCAAATTTTATAAGGGCGTGCGTCAGGGATGTGTCATTTCACCAATTCTCTTTAACATATATGGAGAACTCATCATGCGTAAGACTCTAGAAGGCTGGCACGGGGGGATAAAACTCGACGGTAATAAAATCTCTAACCTACGATATGCAGATGATACCACGCTTTTTGCATCTTCTGAAACCGAAATGGTCGACCTACTAGCCCGTCTAGAATCAGTCAGTAAAGATTATGGCTTGACCGTTAATAAAAGCAAAACCAAAATCATGATTGTGGACCGCCAAGACTGTCTTAACTCAAGGGAATTACTCAAAAACTATGAAATAGTAGAACAATTTCGATATCTTGGTTCCCTCATTAACAACACCAACAACTGTGAAGCTGAAATAAGACAACGCATTGGCATGGCAAAATCATCTATGACGCAGCTGACGAAGCTCTGGAAAGATAGGAATATAAGCAATCGGACGAAGACAAGAATCGTGCGGTCGTTGGTGTTCTCCATTTTTATATATGGAGCAGAATCCTGAACGCTGAAGGCGACGGACAGGAAGAGAATTGATGCCTTTGAGATGTGGTGTTGGCGTAAAATGTTGCGGATTCCGTGGACTGCTCGTAGAACCAACGTTTCAATACTGAAAGAATTACACCTAACAAATCAGCCACGTTTATCGACCATATGCCGTCAGCGAATGCTTCACTACTTTGGGCATATTTCGCGCCGGAATCCCGACAATCTCGAAAAATTAATAATCACTGGTAAAGTTGAAGGCAAAAGGCTACGAGGAAGGAGTCCCAAGCGTTGGTCTGATCAGATTACCGAACACATGGACCTACCAATGAATACGGCGCTACATCTTGCCACGGACTGGACTCGATGGCGACAACTAATTAACGACCCTGGTGGTGGGAGTCACGATCCTCAGTAATGAGGGAACGACTACAGAGAGAGATATAATATGAAACCTGGTCTTTTTTAGCATCATTTACATAATATGTTTCATGAATGGTTTAGGGATTTGAATTTTTAACTCAGGAGCGTCCATATCCATGTAAGATCTATATGCAATATGCCACTGTCACAATTATTGTATTTTTTAATTTTTTGTCACCATTAAAAAAAAAATGAACTTCAATTAAACTTTCTTTTATAATAAATTGATTGATATATTGTGAATAAAAATAAAAATTAAGTGTAATGATAACTTTTTTTTAATCTTACTAAGTTATTATCTTTGTAACATTAGTAGATTATTCTAAGAAACTGGACAGAATATTAAAATTAGTACTCATTTGAATGCCTAGACAATTAAGTAACTTAAGTAATACCTGTTTTAATTATCTTTCTTTAAGTGCCTTAAGTTATTACTTAGACTATTTAAACTCTGTGACATTTCGCGTCCTTTAACTTAAGTTCAACAAAACTTGGCCTTAGGTTTATTACTTTTTATGAGCACGAAGTAATCCAGACAATATATTTGTTTCAGTGTTATTTTGTTTGTAAACAGAATTTATTATATCTTCGATAATACCTGTGATTTTGGAGAGTTCTAAGCCTTTTCTTAAATAATATATTGTTCACCGTTTTACGAATCGCTATGCCATCGTATCTGGCATTTTATTTAATAATTATGATTTAGGTCAAAGTTATGAAGAAGGTACCTCAAGTTATCTAAATACTTTTATAAAACAATATTTCGGCAATATTTGATGTTTTAACGTGGTAGGTATACCTAATATGTTCATTTCAAATCAACATGTAGCACACACATTAGTAAATACTGCTTTTATTATAACGTGTAATAACAGAATACCTATATGATTAATAATAAAATAATTATAATAAATAAATAAATAAATAAATAAATACACTTTATTTAGCACCAGATAAAAAAAAGCAGACAATAAAACAAAAAAAAAGACAATATTACAATTTATGCCAAAAAGGCGGCCTTATCGCTACTCAGCGATTTCTACCAGGCAACCTATGGGTAGGATTTTGAATTAAAAAAGGGGAAAAAAAAAAAATATAATGTTACTAAATAGTCTATAATTAAAAAAAAACTAAAAATTATAGTTAGGTAGATACATTATCTTCGAATTCATACCCTCATGTACTACCCTCCTTAAATTAATAGCTCCAAATTAAATCGCAACGACAAATTAATCTAGGTTTAAACTTTAAACAGCACCTAATATAGAGATATCTAGTGACAAAGGGTTACTCTTGAAGGGCGATGATCGCTGATTGATCCCTCATGTACCTGGGACCCTTAGGAACTATAAACCACGTAGGACATGAGAAGCTAATATTTTATAAGATATATTTTTTCGTTGAACTTTCAAAGTATATTTACATAATATGGTAGATATTGGATTAAATTTGAATTGCTCTCTACGTCGCTATTAGGTAAATTATTGAAGAGAAAAATAGTTTTTATACAGTTATATTTATTAAGGTAACTGTATTATAAAAGTATTGTAATTGTGATTGTAATAATAATGGTGTTTTACACCTCTGCAACCAAAGGTAAAGGATGACATTTTCAAAATTAATTCTGAGTTCGCTCAAATCTTGTCCCTTGAAATAGATACATACCTACAATCCATACTAATATTATAAATGCGAAAGTAACTCTGTCTGTCTGTCTGTTACTCAATCACGCTTAAACTACTGAACCAATTTGCATGAAATTTGGTATGGAGATACAGTAGAACCTCTATAAGTCGAATACCAAGGGACACGCCAAAAATTCGAGTTATAGAGTTTTCAACTTATGGAGGATTTTGACTTAGGCGGATTTTGATTCGACATAAAGAGTTTGAGGTTTATTCTTATAAATTTTGAATTCACAAAATCAAAATTGAACATCTGACACCAATCAAGCAAACACGTTTTTACGTGAGTCATAGATTTATTATCGTATACTCCTAAAATGTTTTATAAGAATCAATAGTGTACTTACATTGTCGGCAAGTTCTTAAAGTCGGTAACTTATTTTTGTTCGAACAATAGAGGTAATAAATTCCTAATGATCGAATTGTAAAGGTTTAAAATAAAACGTTGCTATGTTCGACATACAGAGGTCAAATTTAATTTTTCGAGTTATAGAGTGTAAATATGTACCAAAATGGCTTGGAGGGACTCTGTGATTATTTCGACTAACAGAGGGTAGAGATTTCAAATAATGGAGGTTTTGGTGTTTGAAGGGAAGGGAACAAAATATTTTTTCGAGATTTGGAGGTTTTTGACTTATCGAGGTTCGACTTAACGGGGTTCTACTGTAATTTGATACCCGAGAAAGGACATAGGCTAAGTACCTTTTATTGCGAAATATGTACCACGGGCGAAGCCGGGGCGGACCACTAGTGTACAATATGAAATATTAATTATATAAACTCGTTACAGAACAGTGAAATTTAAAATATCGTTATAAAGTAAAGATGTTGAACCAATCAATCAATTCAACTAATGATGGAACACAATTCTAAACCCTCCATCCTACACTACCGTAATGACATAATATATCTTGCTTATATGCCAAACATTTAGCATTTAAATTTATCGCCTAGCTTTCACTGGTATCAGGGTTAAAATGACCCCTTAATTGCGACAATATATCGCCCCGGAATTGCGTGAAATCAACCAGAGCACCGTCTGTCTGATGGCCATCCATTTAGTGCTTCTGAATTATACAAGCTGTTCTTTTCAATTATAAACAACTAGCTTACCGCCCGCGGCTTTGCCCGCTTTCTCTAACACGATTTGAGATTTAAACTATCCTATCTCTCAAGTTGGATCGAACTGCACATGGTGTGCGAATTTTATTATAATCGGTTAAGTGGTTTAGGAGTCCATTGAGGACAAACATTGTGACACGAGATTTATATATATTAAGAAGATATGTACACCTATGCATAGTGTTATGCAGTCGATTAAATGTAACATACTATCTACATATAGGTATAAAATGAAACGTTTTCCTTGGTCACGGCATCACGCGTGAACGGTTGGACCGATTTCGATAATTCTTTTTTTATAATATTCCTTGAAGTACGAGGATGGTACTTATGGAACGAAAACATAAACATGTACCACGGACGAAGCCCGGGCAGACCGCTAGTATTATATAAAATGTACCTTTATAAGCTACTTGTAATGCATAAGAGCAAGCACACTGCATATTTTCAATCAATATCAGTATTTATTTCAACCGGCCAATTATACACGATTTTCTACACATACAGTACAGCCTTAAATTAAATTCTATATAATTACCTTGGGTATAGTACATAATAATATGTTACACCATCCAAAGAGGTCCCCCTTCACTCACCTGAAAATAATAAAATAAAAATAAATAATGTACACAAATGGTTTAATTAATGAGTTTAAGGAATGACTCTACATTTCTTTTATTTGTGAAAAAAAATATTATCCTTTATTTATTTTGTATGTTTCTCACTATTAAGGTAGGTATATATTCTCTTAAGTTCTACAAATAATAACTCGTTTCAATTTTCTAAATCGGTTCTATAATTCTCGAGTTTAGCGAAACAAACACACAGAAATTAATTACTATTAAATATATAATATTAGGTAAAAGGTGAAGTAAAAAGAAAAACATAATATTTCTTTCTACGTCATAATACAATTAATTTTAAATAGTTATCCTAACAAAGGTTCTTACAAAAACAACTTCAATCATATAGCACAGTACAGGTGTAGCAGACAACGCATAAACATCGAAACACAGTTATCGATGCCACTAAGCCGCCTCTATTGACCGCGCATCACTACCATAACGGCACAATGCACTTTATACTTTATCGCTTTAAAATACAGTCCATATTTACACGGCACATTCCATTTGTTTGTATTGCTTAGTGATATTTCCGTGTTCTGTTTTGAACTTTACGCGCTTGGGATAGAGTCGGGTTTTGTTTGTTGTAAAATATAGGGATGTTTTGTTAATCGAACGTTTGGTTTTGCAATAATGACACTGACAGGCCGGTTGTATACAAACTGCGATTCATATCGTTTATCGATATACTAGTATCGAATCTGAATACAAAGTAGAGATAAGTATCGATTTAATCGTTATTCATATTGTATGCGATTTCTCTTTCCTTTCGTTATATCAGCGACCGGATGTATCGAATATATCTGTTAAATAGTGAGAGTTGATCTACTTGGATTATATTTATCCATACTTGATATTATAAAGCTGAAGAGTTTGTTTGTTTGTTTGTTTGAACGCCCTAATCTCAGGAACTACTGGTCAGATTTGAAAAAAAAATTCGGTGTTAGATAGGTCATTTATCTAAGCCATTTATCGAGGAAGGTTATACGCTATATAATATCATCACGCTAAGACCAACAGGGGCGGAGCAATGCGGGTGAAACCGCGCGGCATAACTAGTATCTCGATAAAAATACATGTTAAATCTGATTCAATTTCACAGCCTTACGAAACTGTCTTTTTATATGCCTTTTAATACGTATATATAATATTATTCTCATTTATATGTTTCTGCCGTTATATTAATAATTATATGCATTTATTTACTTATTATTAATATTTATATGCTTTCTTATCTATATATTTATTTAAAGTACCTAGACTTCTACTAATTCTTTTTTAATATTAAGTCGAACCGCAATCGCCGGTACAGCCTGAAGCTGAGGCTGTATCCGTTTGCCTAATTATTTTAAGATAAATTTTATAATGTATTTGGCTGTTTACTTTTTTGGCAATAAATTTCTTTTCTTTCTTTCTTTCTTTCTTTCTTTAACTTAAAAACGTGTAAACCAAATTTAAACACGTAAAAGTTATTGAGTAATTATAATATTATACTTACTTTGACATGCATCATCAAGAAACTTATTTCTGGAAACAGGAAACTATATTGCTGAGTAGAACATTTTATTGCCCAAAAATAACATCAATTATCAACAAAACAACTTTTAAACAACAACATTTATAATAATAAATAATATATCCCACAACCTTCAGAATATTCAGAAATACTAACACTTTGCACTCTTACACAATGCTATCTCTCATTTGTGTGATGAACTCAATTATTTGTTCTTGGGTCTGGGTGTATTATCTATATATGTATTTATTAAATATTATATATTTATCGTCGCCTAGTACCCACAACACAAGCCTTAATTGAGCTTACTGTGGGACTAGGTCGATTTGTGTAATAATGTCCTATAATATTTATTTATTTATTTATTATTTATTTATCTAACTCGAATACATATTTTCATTACAAGAACCACACCATCAGACAGGCCCAAAGGCTTAACAAATACGCATAAAGCAAGTGTATACAGGAACAAAGACACAATTACTCGTCGCGACGAAGCCATAGTTTTAAGCTGGAGACAGACAGAGGGCATTTTATATTGAGATACATATTGTAGATATACATGTCATATTGAGCATGTTTAGTTGGTTGGTAAAATTGTAAGATGAGATTTGAAGACAAGTGATAACTGCGTTAAAAACAACCGACTTCAAACTTGCACTTGCAAAATTTACAAATACCTACAGATAAAAATGCTCATAAAATAAAAACTACTGGGCCTATCCGAATAAAATTTTTATGGGACCAATTCGACACTATCCCGCATCGAACAAAAAAAGAATCACGTAAATCGGTTCAGAAACCTCGGAGTAATCGGTGTACATACATAAAAAAAATATACCGGCCGAATTGATAACCTCCTCCTTTTTTTTGAAGTCGGTTAAAAAAATAGTACAATTACTAAAAGGTCTGTTGTGAATAGCAAAGGATACGTTACAGTAAAAAAAAGTAGAGTTTAAATTGCGTATGACAATATAATATTAATTTATTAATAGTGTTAAACAAAAGTACAGGAAAGAGCAGGTATAGTGTTAATTACGTAGATATTAAGATAAATTTTTATATTCTCTCTAAATTAAATATTTTAAAGTGATTTAGGTTTTTATGAGTTTAGTTTTAATATTTTTTTTAAAATCAGCTGCCAAAAGTCATGTTTATATAGTACGTAACTATAGGTACCCACATCTATAGGTTCTTATATTCTAAGGACTATAATAAGATTTGTGTTAGATTTACCAGTTGAAAGTAAAATTATGTCGATGACATGACTACATTTTATAATAGATTTTTCTTGTTTATTTACAGGTACTAGTATAATATTATGGAAATAACATGCTATTTCCAACTAAGCCATATTTAATCCCGACGGACATTTGCACTTTTAATCTGTAAGGGTGACAGTTAAGTTAATAGCTAACATGTTGTCTTGTATTTGTAGGGTTTCCTCATTCTGTATTAGATATAAATAAAATTATGTTATTTCTAGCAAAATTAGAGATAACATTTATAATTGTGTTTGTTGGGAAAACAAGGAATGGAAGCTTTGGGTCACCTCGTTGGTAGTTAACACTCGATGTAAAATACTTATTTTACATAAGCATAAAATTCAATAAACAATGAACATATTGTGATTTTATTTGAGATGGAATTGGAAAGGGCTGGATTGATTTTGATGAGTTGAATATACATATTTTCTAAAATTATGGCGATTCAAGCGTTTTCTACTTATTTTTATTTGTGTTTTTACAGACTTCCACCAAACAATAAAACAATGACAATAAAGAATAGAATTAGAGCAGCCACAGAATTGCGCACTTTGTTTTACGATCATAAATGTAATTGTATCGGAGATCATATTATTTTTGTCTCTTTAAGGAAAAGGAATTACATTTTTTATATTTTTAATTAATCTAAAAGTGTATAGAAGAACTTTAGTGCGAATAAAATGTTTGAAACCACAGAAATAGGACTCTACATTATTATGAAACATTGTATTTTATTAACTTTCCGCCCGCGACTTCACCCGCTTTCTAAAACTTAACAAATCGTAAACTAAAATCTTCCCCAAGAACTACGAACTATTAAAAATAACCGCATCATAATCCGTTGTATAGTTTTAAAGATTTAGCCATAGACAGGGGTGGACAGATAGCGACAGCGACTTATTTATATTATTGTGATGTAACAAAAAATTAACTCATAATTTCATGCTCATCATTTCATTTTCATGAAGCGAATTAGTTAATGAAAAATTTATAGTCATAAATAATAATAATATTATGAAAATGTAATTATTATCGGATTATCTATAAACAGTTCACTTTTATTCCGTTATTCTTAGAGATAACAATATGGGTCAAACCCACTTGAAAATAATATAAACTGGGTGAACACCTAGATAAATAGAGGTAGAGAATACGCATAAAAGCCCTTAGTTATTTTAGATCCTATCATTAACCCTAGCCTATCTGTAAGAGCTGTTCTTACTGACTTGGCTAAGCCTAATATTATCACAGGCCACTTACCAACTGTTTTACAGGCTTCCTAAACTGACCGGCTATCACACCGTCATGTAACAAGAGATTTTCTCTAGTATATTTTTTTATGTATAGATTCTTGTGTTGTATAGTTGCTAAGTAACTAATAGAACAGAAGAAATAATACCTATATAACTGCGTTTTTGTTTTACATTTTTACTATGTAAACAAGTAAATAAGTTAAGAGTGAAAAGGTTAAGAATTATTGGGGAATAAATACACACATTTGCAACGCATTATATAAAAAATTAGATACTGGACCATTTCAATTTACGTTCTATCACTATCCTAACGGTGTAAAAGCGGCCAAGCTTCCACAAACATTGACTATAGGCTCGGTGTTTGTTCGCTGAACCATGTCTTCTGTACTATGATTGCTTTTGCCTCTTTGCCTCTTCATAAATTTGTTTACTGGCGCTTTTATGAGCGAAGTTGTTTTTAAAGTATGCCTTGTGAAGCGGGTACATATTAACTATAGTATATTATGATACATGATAAAGCTTCATTCTATGATGTAATAAGGTTAGATATTGATTGGGAAGTGAAATGTGCTTTTTTGTTTAATAAACTATTTAGGAGTAGAGTTTGTTTTCTCTACTTGAAGATTAAGAGGAGGCGTATGGATTAAGGTATATTATTCGAATTAAGGCCTAAAAAATTTTCAAACATCGACATTTATTCACTTCTATTTCTTATTTCCTTTCAAGAACATTTGTTATCTCCAGTATTTAAGTACTTTTCCTCCAAGGCCCATTGGAAATTACCAAGTATAATATACCTGATTCAATATAGAAGTTTACTAACGATTTCGCGCTAAAAAAGCCTTGCGTCTACACTTACAATTTACTAGCAACATAATCCTCAACAATATAAGCAAATAGCAAAATAAAAGTAAAATGGCGATTAAGTTTTCCATTTGATATAGTTGTACGTCTCGGAGAAAGTCGGAACGGTCCACACAATAAAAACGGAAAGCCTCAGTTTATTTGCGATAATGAGCTCTTGGGAACTTTGAGACCTAAATAACTGGATGGTGCATGTTTTAGATCAGATAGAAGTAAATAACTATTAAATTCTGTATAGGTATTCAAGGTAAGTGAGATTTTTAATAATGAGAGTTAAATTAATTTACGTCATGAATACTAACTTATTTTTGATATTACTTTATATCTCCTGTTTCATAGCCAAATCTTTTTTAATGATAGAGTTCATCGTAATCAATTCATTCACATGCTGATGTTTCCAGTTACGCAAAAGTGTATTTTAGAAGAAGGATTGAGGCATCACTAATAAATTAACTTAATTTCTATACCTATTAGTTTCAAATCAAAACTTTCTTTCTACTTCCACCTTTCCTTTAACTACCAATCTAAATACAATATTCCTAACTAGCTTACCGCTTCGCCCGCTTTGTCTAAAACTTAATAAATTATATACTAAAACCTTTCTCTTGAATCACTCTATCTATTAAAAAAAACTGCATCAAAATCCGTTGCGTAGGTTTAAAGATTTAAGCATACAAAGGGACATAGGGGCATAGGGACAGAGGAAGCGACTTTGTTTTATACTATGTAGTGATTTAAACTTGAAAAGAACCAATCGAAAGCTATACAAAAATTTTCAGGTATATTTTTAGCCACATCCAGTAACTCTATAACAATTTAAAGTAACAGTATAGTGCGCAGTTAAACACAATTGATGCGGCGCGATGCGGACGCTAATTGGTCGTGCGGAGCCGTGCGATCCGATGCGACTGCCGCTAGATTACGTGCCGGTTTGTTTTTATTTGTCCGCTGTTTTAAGGGGGATTAACTTTTGTTTGATATTTAATTTAGGTGTATTTTTATTGGACATTCAGTAGCTATCCTACTAATATTATAAATGCGAAAGTTTGTGAGGATGGATGTATGTGTATGTATGTTTGTTACTCTTTCACGCAAATACTGCTGAATCCATTACAGTGAAATTTAGCACACATATAGAGGGTAACTTGGATTAACACATAGGATATGTTTAACCTCCTGGGGCCTGCGGTCATATATATATTACATAGACAATAAAAAAATATTTCAACGCCATCTTTTGCGTATATGCGGGAATAATATCTCTAATCGATGTAGTGGTATGTCATCCGCTATACTAAACGGTTTTTGGTTATATAAGTGACAGTGATTTGAAGTATTCTCATTTCGAAGTTGACGGTGGCTGTGCGACGGCAAACACGTGGTCAGTAATCTTACATTTCTAGTGGTACCATTCGTATATTGCAGTATATCTTTGTATATCTAATTATAAAAGATATTATTTCTGCAACCGCAATAGTTATTTTGAAAGATAAATCTAAAACTTGTGAAAAATATAAATGTTTTCTTTTATGTCATACTGGTAAGACATTTGGTCTCAATTCTTGCCGATTTGGTATTGGTTACAAGGGTCCCATGTATTACCTATATGACATTCTTTAGTTTATGTTACAGATTTCATTATAATTTTCAAGGATTATAAGATACTGAGATCTACCAACACCTGGATGAGTCAAATATTGACCTATATGATGGACCTATGGTGTTTCTTGCCGGTTCTTCTCCATAGCTACTGCTTTCCGAATCGGTGGTAAATGTTAATACTGTTATGACGATTCAAAAGTGCTTTTAGAAGAAGTCTAATTGAATAAATAAATGTTTGAGATGAAGATAATCCCCCAAATGATACCGATGAAGCCGCCCAAACACCAGAAAATGAGTCTTCTTCCATTCGTCCAATGAGTATGAGTCACGTCAGTACAGAATCGTCACTATGTATGTCATCTTCAGTTGTTGGCAGACCATTTCGGGGACGCACATGACGTGGACCAATCATTAGAGGAGGCTGAACAAGAGGATGGATTAGAAATAAGACCTAGGGGTGGACGTGACAATATAAATACACCGCCGCGCCGGTGCAAAATACTTGAACTGGTTATTTCTCACCCTTAAAAATACCTATCTTTGAACCAAGTTACAAAAAATAGATACAGAACAATAGATATAATAATAAATATTAGGTTTCAAGTTTAAAAATATATAATAACTAAAAAAACATGTAGTTTTTCTTCATTTTCATAAACTTATTACACTTGGAACTGGGACCCCCTGTAATATATAAATGACATAAAGAAAATCCAAGTTTTCCACAAAAGATTTTTTTTTCCATTTTTTTTAATATCTATAATTGCATTAGAACAGATACAGCTACTTTTTATTAAAAAAGAAAGAAAAAAAAATCCTGGGTCTCAGGAGGTTAATCCCGGAAATCCCACGGGAACGAGAATGCGGGTTTTTCTTTGAAAACGCGGGTGGAAAGCTAGTATCACATAATGTTGCAAGTTATTTAAGAATATCCGTGAACTTTTTCTCTGAAAAATACCTTTAGTATATTACTTTGTGTATCTGATACAATGTGCTACATAAACATTAGGTAGAGATACAAACTCTATAATATTAATAATTGTTCTCTTTCTTAGATTTTTTTGTACGTTAGTGTGGATATTGTGTGATGTGTCTAATGCCTAAGCTATTAGACGTCTAAATTCCTTATGGAACTCGATCAGCAATTAATAACATTTGTCTACAAAATATCATTGTTAGGCGCGCCGCACACCAGCGCCACATGCTACATGCATCGAACATTTTCGTCGCCACAATCAATGCGCTACAATTCAGCTTGCTACAAATGTATTGTATATGCGCACATCGGAAGCACAGTTGTAGCGTGGTTGTAGCGTGGCACCGCTTTGAGAATGTCGACATCATCGTCTGATGACGACGATTTCTTGGTGTGGCGCCACAAATAACGAACGTGTTCGATCTTGAATTCGTGTAGCGCGGACAACGTCTCGCCACAAAGTGCGCCCGCTACAAATGTTTCCTCGGGGTGCGTGCTCGCGTACAAATATATGGGGGCGATAAATGTGTCGCGTTTCAAATGTGGCGCCACAATTATCGAGATACAAATGTATGCCTGGTGTGCGGCGTGCCTTAGAGACTTTTTTATTTATTACTGAAATATGTCCAACCGTCAAATATATTGAAATATTATTCGCCACAATCCTCACAAAAGTCTAACAAATAGAAAATGAACTCAGTCTAAATCTGTAATCAATTTATATCTATCTACAAAATCAATACAATATTGATTTCATTGAATAGTTTATTTGAAAAACCTCCAAGTAACGAAGAGGAATGTTCAGTTTGTGTGGATTTATGCGTTCGGAAACGAAGGTTAATTAGCCGGGATAGGCCGCCCATTCATTACCTTATTACTTGAGTACTGGTTAGCGATTTATTTCGTTCAATACGCAATGGCATCAATTGCTAACTGGAGGAGTGGAATTTGGTTTGAATGGTCGTGTTTATAGTTGTTGTTTTATCGTTTTATTGTAGTTAGAATAGTATTGTGAAAAAGTAAATGCTAATATGTATGATTTTCAACTTTAAGACTGTATATTACTTGTTTATTTGTAATAATAAAACTCTAACTTTTAAAATAGCATTTTTAATCATATTATAAGAAATAACATGAGGCTCTAAGATGAATTTTATTAAGTAAATGAACGATCTCAAACGTTTCTAATCTAAATGCAAAACAAATTGTAATCTTATGTTTTTTTTTCAGAAATTTTGTCTGCAATTGCCTGCTACCATCACTACAGACCGCCACTGCGACCAAAAGTCGGACCAAGAATAAGTCACGCTAAACTAAAAGTCGCGCATCCTTACAATTCATGGCGCGCCTTACAGGATTTTTTGCCTGCGTTTTACAAAATTTATCGTTTTCTTTTTGTTGCCGGAACCGGGCCGTTTGTTTACTACTTTCACCTCACGTACGTCAGTTGTTACTTTTTCTAATGGCGTCACGGGTTTTTCTTTTGCTTCTATTTACTATTACGAATTAGTTGTGATCATATATTTCTAAGACTTGAATAAATCGTTGAACGCTGCTATTTTGCGTACAAAATATGCAGTTATTAATAACCTCTTTCTATTTAGCTAATGACAAAAAAAAACTGAATATTTTACAACAATAATACCTATGGGATTGAAGAGTCCTACAAAATATAAGTTATAGCGAATGCTGCGGTGAAATGAGATAAATGATAAAATAATATACAAAATTGTTTGAAAAATCATATTAATCACGATTTGATAATATCATTTATCAGTATATTTTTATAAGATAAATCAGTGATTTCTATACTTGATTGTTTCGTTTGCCGCTAGATTGCTTTCTGTAAAACATCCCAATTAAAATTAATTATACGATTACTTAGTATAAGGATTACATTTTATTAAATAAAATTTTAAGAGTATATATATTTGTTAAAAAACTATTCTAGCTAGTAAGCTGACACGGAAAACGATGTCAATAGAATATGTTGGCCGAGTTTCAGATCTACCCATCATACCAAAATTTCATGAAAATCTGTCCAGCCGTTTTGAAGGAGTATGGTGACTAACATTGTGACAGGAGAATTTTACATAGGTATATAGAGAAGATAAACAAAATGCTTGGGACAGATGTAAAAACAAAGTCCCATACCCCACTTGCAACTATTTCACACATTAACCATTGTCCTATAACAAAGCTTAATTTAAAGTCGTGTCGTCGTCGTTGATTGATCGTGTCGGTGTCGTGTGCGACAAATTATATATATTATGCTATTATGTTTCTCCGCTATTGCACAATTTTGATCATTTTGATGGATCGGTATGATGTCGGAGGGCTTAGTTTTATGCGTATTTATTTGGGGTGTTTCGTTAAATGGTATACATTAGACACATTTTTATAATATTTTGAACATTCATGTAACTTCTAGTCTGGTTTCACAGATCAAGATCCGCTTTGGGTCGTTGCACCGTTGAAGTAAGTACCTAAGTATATAATATCTTCGATAAAAAAAATCGCCAATTGTGCTACTACTGGAGAGCGGCTTGAGCAATTCCACTAATTTTTTTAATGTTTTTGTTAATGCATGTGAACTGGGAGGTTCTTATGTAGAGAAAAAAACGTAAAATGACACTATTCTATATTCTCTATTTGTGGAAAAGACTGTGACTATGCTAAATGATAACGGCCATGGCGATCATAATATAAGTGTACCTATTCAATGGGTGAAGAAAAGCATAGTGAGAGAACCAACATATGACAAGTCCAAGAATCAAATATTACTTGACGGCATCTGCCGAATGCCGATCAGCATTGTCCAGCAAGGTGGATTACAACCTGCGTCAGTTAATTAAACAGTAGAAATAAATGGATTTTATATAACCATCTAATTATAATAACCGACCGCCTCCTTGGTACAGTGGTTGACTCGTGAGCGTAGAACCGAAGGGTCCTGGGTTCGATTCCCGGTGAAAAGAAAAAATAATGTCTCGGTCTGGAAGGACATAGAAGGATGATCCCTAAAGAAAATCGATCAGTGAAACAGATGTATGCATAATGCATCTGCCCCTTACCCCACTTAGGGACATGGGACTTATCTTTAATTATTATAATAAAGTACTACTCTTTACCTTAAGAATTGTTTAGTGTGTCTATTTATTCTGATATTTTTTGCAATTTGTTCGCAGTTCAACATTTTCGTTCAAGTAAATGTTATTATTTATTTCGTACAATATAGGCTAAACCCAGACCGCTAATAAGGAAGCAGTCGATCCATCAACTTGAAGGCTTTTTTCTACTTCGCTTTGGATTTCAAACGTGTTCCGCTTTCTAAGTTAACGATGGCTTTGCCAATAATCCTTTACCTACTGTTACTATTTGGTATTCTATTTTGAGTATTTAGTTTTAATAATGTATTTAAAAACGAAGGTTCCGAACAGAGATCGAGATGAGGACGATTTATCTAAATATGCTTTGCTGACGATTAAGCTATCAGTCTATCTATGCGATTGAATGCGATGCGATTTGAAAAATTCTTTCGGTGTTAGATAGCCCATTTATCTAGGAAGGCTATAGGCTATATTATATCATCTCGCTAAAACAAACAGGACCGAATCACTGCGGGTAAAACCGCGGAGCACAGCTAGTTATACAATAAATATCTTCAATTGCAATTCTGTTACTAATTACTAACTACTAATAACACGGAACATTTTCAGACAAAAATTGCTATTATTATAAGATATAAATTCGACATACGAGGGTGGATATTTTATTACTACATTTGAACCTCAATAGGACGCATCAGGTGTGAAAAATGTTGATTTTCGGCTAAATTTTTGGTTGACTGGGCTATTTATATGGGGACTTCGATGTGTTCACTTTTGTACGAATTTCCATGAATGGTATTTGGAACGATGTATTTTATTGACTTATTAACTTCGTAGTAACTTACTTTGGCAATGGAATTTGTAGATTTTTACGCAGATAATCGAAAAATCCAGAACATAAATTAAAAACTCAAAAAATATAATCCACTTCCTTAGATATTATTTTCTTATTCAGTTAGTTTATGAGTGTTAGCACAGGAAAATAGTAAGTATCGTTATCAATAAAAATATTATTTCCCCCGCAAATTCCTGGACATCATACATAAAAAATAGACAATTAAAAAAACAATAAAACCTTTTGTATCCCACTGAAATAACCCAATTAAATATCAGATAGGCGGCAAGTTATAAGGGAAAGTAATTGAGATATACACGATTCAACGAACAAAGTTAATGGACTGTTGTGATTCGCATCAATTGGATCTGTTAATGTAATAGCAATGGAAAATATTTGTGGAATTTTTGCAAAGCAATTCGCGAGGCCCGTGAGGGTCGCGAGTGAATGTGGGTTTGACGGTATTGAGGCAAGTTATGGATTTAATTTCATGGTAGATATATCTATATTATGTATGAAAGAAAGATACATTTGTATGTACTATTATAGTCGGGAAAAAGTGAGGCGTACGCCTATATACATATCATTAGTATGAAAGAAAAAAAAACGACGTGTGGCACTCAGGGACTGCCGCGGTAAAGCTATATTGCATACTATGCCTTCAAGCCACACACAACACCTCCGCCCGTCGGAGTGGGGAGCGTGAGGTATTTTCGTCTGTGATTTTCGTTACGGAATTCTTCGATTCGGTCCCCGCGCTCAAGGCCCGCGATAGAAGCTATGCAATAACTTAAAAAAACTTGAAGGATCTATTTCGCTTAGGAAAAGGTGAGGGAAAATTCAAGATCATGATTAAATATTCCTATGCTTTGGTAGTTTTAACTAAATAGGTAATAATATAGTAATTAAATTGTTTCGTAATTGCTTTTCTATGTATAAGTACTGCCATCTTGTCTTCTACGACACCTTGAAATATTATGTTATTCGATAAATTAAATATTTTTTATTTCCTTTAAAAACGATTGTCTTAAGAGGGCTTATTCAATTTAACGCAAGTCAAAATCTCCGCGATCTATTACGATAGATCGCGGCTTGCGCTATCCTTTTACTATGAACAGCATAGGTCCACAGGAGAGCGCCGAGCAACATGTCCTCTCTCTGGGAAGGCTCGCTGCCGACTGATTTTAATCGGGTCGCGCGCAGTGTTTTATAGTACTTTAAAAAAATTGTAGAAAAATAATAGAGGTACCTTAGTTGATTTTTTAAATTTTATCTTATAAGTAATACGTTCTTTTATTGCAATATGTATAAATTATATTCAACTAAGTCAAATATCATGGTGAAAATAATCATTTTGTCGACTATAATTTCTAAAAAAATTCACATTGTTCGGATTTTAATTTCGTAAGTTAGGAGTCCAAATTAAAAAAATCTTTTAACTAACTATTTTAATAAGGATTTTTGCAGTTAGTTAAAAAAAATGTGTGTTAGATCTGTCAGCAATTTCAGATATTTTCGCTTAGCTTCGAAAGCTTCGAAATTGACACTAAAAGTGAAATCAAGTAATCATCGGCTCAGTTATCTTGATGGTATTCACAAATACTGTATTAATTGAAAAAAACTCTTAACTAACTATATAGACAATAAAATTTCCTAAAATTATTAGTAATTCATATGTTTGTAAGATAAGTGGTTGATGGACAATCTGGTTTGAAAAATCACATATTTGAGCCAAACAGCGCACGGACCGCGTACACGGCCTTAATTAACATAACTTTTAAGACGTAATCAACTTAAATATAAAAAAGTCACAGAAAGTGAACTAAACAACATCAACCGGGGTAAAATAAACCCGATAAGGATCAAAAACGTTGCAAATTCTTGTCCGCTCGCAAAATCTTAATTTAATTTAGGAGAAAATAAAGGGCGGCTAAACAGGATGAATTTATAAGTGAAACAATTCGCAGTCGAAGGACCAGTGACCTTGGACGAAGCTTGAATGAACAAATGTTGCTAAATAAATATTTTGTTGGGAATAGAAATTGAGCGGATTTTAAGGGTGACAGCGGATTTGTTTTTGGTTGTTTGGATTTTTGTTTAGTACATGGGTTTATTAAGAGGTTTGGTATCACTGAGCGTTGTAAATCAACTTTTATCTACGAAATTTTATTAATTTTTGATAAATCTCCGTTTCAAAATCGAGGTTTGTGAATCTTTACCAACGGATGGCCAATATTTATCATCACTTTTAAAGTGATAAGTGAAACAGAAAAATAGAAAATTACACCGTTTATTTGCAATATTCTAGACGACTTATTGATTTTCATACCTTGCAAGGATTTTCAACAAAATAAAATTTACGTGGTCTCTCCAATATTGTAATACTTAATCTGCTACTAGCCAGTCTATCAATCACATCTATCATCCCATGCTCATCAACATCGGTCCATCCATTCTGTACCCCAAAGTTCACCATACATCATTTTGTATACAGTATAAGTTCATGTCCCGATCGTATCATGACGTCACGATAAGAACGTCACCTAAACTTTGACATCCATTGAACGCTGATAATACCATCGAAACAGGACACAGTCAATGGCGCGTATTGAAAAGCTGAATAGATATTTGCTCCATTACGCCCGTGTGGGGTGTCGTCAATCAATCATTGCTGATATGGATTTACATGCAATCTGTTTTTAAATATTGATTTTTGTGACGTCATTGGTATTGATGGATCAATAGATACTTTTGGAAAACACTAGTTCTGCACTAAGTCAAGGATGGAAGACAACTGAAAAAACATGCTGATGATTGCCATAGAAAAACAATTATTTGTTATACGCTATCGCACCTGGAAACCTATAAGTATAGGTTGAATTATTTACTATACTATTTCTACTTCACCAGAAATATATATGAATCTCAGTCAATGATATTAAAGATTGGATCAACATAACCTTTCAGAACTTCTCTACAACAAATAATCACGAATTATCAATTGATATCAAGAAAAGTTCGCAGTTTTTTTCTCAACATATTATTTTATTATTATCTTCAAGCAAGTATACATAAATAAATAAGCCAAAAATCATTTAGAAATTCCAGGGTCACAGTTTAACCATCCCAAAAGCGCCTTTTATTTCGCAGCCAATATTTTCGCCTTGTATTTATGGCGGGAACAGCACGTGACGTCACGGCGCGCACGTCCACACAATCAAAAGAAATGAAGTAGATCGTTCATGTACATGTATTAATAATGTGACTATATGCTGTGGTTTTGTGGGACATTTTTTGTTTATTTAATATAGAGTGTAAGATTTTTTTATTGTACTTTAATAAGAATTATTATAACGATATTATGCAGATGTTGTTACCAATTCCTTAAAAAACGTAATGTGCGAGTGTATGTAAACAATAGTTTTTGTGCTAACCTCTCAGCTCCATCTTCACATTCCTACAAATCGTCTTACTGATTATATTTTTAAATATCGGTTACATTTAATTAGATCTAAATTTGTAAGTATCTAAATAATACAAAATCGTATCAAATAAACAATAACCATATTACGAACTATTAAAATAAGCATTATTATATCCTTTAGAAGAATTTAGTTCAATTTTTCCATCCCAAAATTTTATCCACAAATTCCCAAATACCATACCCACCCTACACATTAGGCAGCCAACACACGTACGACATATTAACGTACACCGCGACAAACGTGCCCCGGGCGGGTCTCGATTCAATAATCGCTGTTTTGTGCCTTACTTGTCGAATTCTCACGTGATTCTGTGCTATGGGATTTAGATTTGTAATATTTAGTTTCACGTTAATATACGCTATGTAAATATGGTCTGTCTATGCGTTGTTAAGTCTATGGTTCCAGGATGATACTACGAGCTTTATAAACCTCAAACTATCTGGTTCCCAATTTCTGGACAGGCTTCATACAAAATATCCTCAAGATCCGCCATATAATATTAGCATCGATATTTATGTAGTTATTATTCATGTCCAAAATAATTTTTTACTACAAATTCACTATTTTCTGTTGCTAAACTCAATTATTCAATTCATCCAATTTGGTTAATGAAATTGGATGAATTTGCGGTAAAAAATTAACACATAGGAATGCACCTTTAAAAATAAATAAATAAAATACCTATATATTATTATTATTATTATATATTATTATATTGATTTTCTCGCAAATAAATGTTTGTGTGTTTATATCATTGTTTAATAAAATCGTAAACCAAATTATCATACAAGCAGGCAAAGATTATCTACGCAGAACCGAAACTTCAAATCATTATAAATTCATTACCTAGCGCTATTACCAGTTCGATTAATTTAATTAATCTAGTTTCATACAATTTGCACCATCTCGCCTTACATAATGTGGAATTTCGTATTATCTGGATATAATGTGATAGGGGATTAGAACAATTAATGTTATGTTTACAATTAAGTTAAAAAAAATATAAAGACAAAAATAGATGGACTGTAGAGACGTGTGTTCTTTTTATCTTCTTATTTATAAAATATTAAACAAAGAAATTAAATTATTTACTAATAAATTATAATTACTGATATTTTTTATAAAAAAATACTACACGTGACAAACTAATCAAAGGTTATATTAAATCATAAATAGTTGTATTTAAAAAATAAATAGGTGTATTAAATAAATAATAATTATTGAGCATCATATTATTATTTACCCGTATTATTTTATACCACGAATTGATTTCCGATGTGAAATATATTTTTCCTTGTCCGAAAAATGAGAAAGCAATCCTTATTTTTCGGTAAATATAAAAAAATTTAAAATTTTGCACGTTGTAGCACATAAATCTCTTACTGATATATTTTAGCAAAATTATCACTGACCTCTAACTATACGCTGGACTGGCTATCCCATACAAAATGACAGCTATTTGCTGTGCCGATTCAAAGCGCCCCCGGTGAAAGTTCTGAGAACTAATAAGATTACAAATTTCGTCGCTTCGTTTTGTTTACACAGGTTTAACCTCTGGATAATCTGAGTCTGAATCAAAAATAGTGTCGGTAATATTTCTATCATTGTAGTCGATATCAGAAAAGTTTTTATCGATAATAAACCATTTGTTTTACACACGTTTTACATCACAAGTATTAGTTCCATTCCCCCTCACTGGCCTCACTGTTGCCGTCAGCGCCAAAATGGCGATTTTCAAATAGGCACAAAAAAATGACAGCAGTAGCCTGTCCAGCGTATAGTTACAGAGGTCAGTGAAAATTATCCAAAAAAATTAAAACTATTATATATTTACTCTGTCACTGTTTAAGAAAACGTCTTGTGCGGCGGAAGCGGACGCAACGCTCTTTTAGCGGCGTAATTTTGGCGCCAACGACATGCCGTGACGTATGACGTGACGAGAGACATTGACGTGCCGTGTCGTGACGTGACGTGACAAATTGATTGTTGAAGTAATGCTGGTAATTAGTGTCACAGATAGTGTCTTTTCTGGTGGTAGGTATTGCATGTGTGTCCTTGACATTGGAAGGGTAGGAAAATGGTAGGAAATAAAAGAGGACGGACGTATATTTTACGTAATATTTAATAGCACATTTTATTCAATTTTCGATAAAGATGAAACTTAGTATACTTTATTAAAATTTCAGAATATAAGAAAGTGACAACAATATTTGAACAGTTCCCAATAAAATCTCTTACTGCTCTGCTCTACATCATAATCATATTTGATATTATTTAGTTTCGTAAACATACTTCGCTCGTGGTACATATTTCGAAATATTAAGTAGCCTATGTCCTTTCTCGGGTATCAAAATATCTCCATACCAAATTTCATGCAAATTTGTTCAGTAGTTTAGGCGTTATTGAGTAACAGACAGACAGACAGAGTTACTTTCGAATTTATAATATTAGTATGGATTATTTCCATTTATATTTAGGAATATAAAATTTATTTAAGTATTTGTAACTCTACACGATTTAACAATGACTTAAACCGGTTTTAAATCACGTCCCAATTCCCAGAGCACTCGCACACATCATCACAGTTGTTCATTTAGTCAGTTTGTCCATGCTAAAAGTTTGTAATTAAGTTCTCAGTTAACATTTGGAGAGCGGAGTAGAATCTTGATCCAGCTACTTTATTGTTTGTGGAAGCTTGTTTGGTTGCTGGTTTTTAATATAAACTTGTTGTTTGGCGTCTACTTGAATATATTTTTCAAGTCCACTTCATTTGTGAGTGTTGATTATATCGACTTCATACATCTTTGGGTCTATCTAATTACTTTCTGATTTTTAAAGCACCAATAAATATGGATAATCAAGATGGTATTATATTAATATTAAGTATTATGAATTACCAGATCTCGATCAATAGATACGAAGGTACAATCGTAACATTATAGGCAGATTCCAATGAATGCACAATTTATGTTAAGAAAAAAAATAGCAAATATCAAATCGGATATTTTACAAAAAATAACCTCTTCTGGCTTCAGCTAGTCACCAATCTTAATATTAGTATCTCTAAAAATAGGTACCTACATAAAAACAATATTCTAAATTCATTACCAATAGTACCCAAAAACTTGAAATTCAGTTACAAACAAATTCCAAAGGCTAATCTTAGCTGACCACAGTCACCGACCTTGGCCTAAACTAAGGAACAAGGTTGGCAAGCAATTTGAGCCGTGTGACGTCACAGGGGAAATCAGGCGCCAGTCGAAGGATCGACGGATATTTATGGTGCCTTGTCAGGAATCGATCGGAACGCGTTGGGTCCCTTGGCCGGGACCGGGACCGCGCGGGACAATCGGCAGACATGATGGGAATTCTATTTGTGAGTAGGCTAGGCTGGATCGGGTTTGTGTGTTCGAATTAGTAACTGGGTTAAATAAGCAGAGGTTTAAGCGAAACGAAATATTGGTTTGCGAAATACTTAGCCAATATTGGATTTAAAATCATTAAGCAGATTGTTATGAAAATATACTCATACACTTTGTAATGGTGCCAGGACGATTTTATAAATCAATGTTTTTATATGTAGAGGCATTTTATTCAAAAATGACGGCATTTTCTTTATAGGCAATCTGTAAAGCAAAATAAGCAAATAACGGTAGAAAATAAATCAGCTGTCATATCACAGCAAAAGCTTGCTTGCCTTTTCGCGTCTTGTAAAATCACCAAAATAAACTTGTAGCTGAACACAGGCGTAAACCTCTATTTATTGAGAAACCTCCACAATGTAAATATTCCAGCAAACCGTCGAAAAGAGCCTTTCAGCGAATAAATTGTCTATTAATTTAGTTGGGAAATGTAACAAAAGGCGTTTACGCGTTTCCAGGACCCCATACAATATTCAAGGGATCGCATTATGCAACGGCCCCTAAGTCGCAAAATCAATATAGTGGCAGTCGAAAAGGTTTTCTCGGTTTTGTCATAAATATTTAACGAGATGTCGACTTTTCATATGTTCCTTCAGCATTTTTTTCGTATCATTATAGGATTATACGAGTCGATGGTTTGTATTATGCCAAATGTAAAACTGGTTTAGTCACTGAGTCTTTGTTTTCATGAAAACCAGAGCGTTTTTTGTCTAGCTCATCATTTTCAGTCATAATTCCAATCATCCAAAAATCGTCTGGCAGCAATGCCTAAAGCTCTATAAACCATTTCAAATGCTTACCTGTATTTCACAATAGGGAGAAAATGTGGCAACATTCCGGATGATCGTTTAGAGGCAATCTTCTGTAGTGTGACGCACAAGTTGACTGGCCTCTCCACGTCACATGACTCAATTACCACGTCTATCTGTTCTCGGTGGACTTTGAATGCAAATTGTTGGAACTATTTTTAGGAATTGATAGCTAACAGGGAAGAGAAATCGATAATATTCTGCAATTTTCCAGATTCAACGTTTAAGGTATAAAAATGGCATGGCAATACCGTCAAGGCATGGAGCAAGCAGACGATTTTGGTATCTTTGAATCTTGGCAAAAAGTTTCTCTTATGACACGTGTGCTCAGCACAGACGCTCTTTTTTATCTTTATTTATTTTTATAATTATTTAAAAAATGAAAAGAAATAAGTGCACGTACATTTTCTCCCAAACCCTGTCTTTATGAAATTAACGTTGACTTTAGATGCTGGCTGTACCACAACATAATTTAAAAACTAACTAAAGTAAAGAGCAGTTAAATTGAATTCTCGGAAGCCCATGCAACGCAGCGCAGTCTATTCATTTTAGCCTTAGAATTTCTCAAGTTAATTCGTCCCCGTCCCTTGGGATCCAGACCTAGTTGGATGTCTTTCCATTTTGACCGACTTCTAAAGCTTCCAGAACTTTCGACAGACAGCCATTTACGTGGTAGATTTATTTTATATTAATTACTTGTGAGTTATTGTAGCTATAATATTCTTTTTGCCATCTTCTTTTCTCCTACATGACGTGTTATTGGCTTTTGGTATCTTAATTTTCTACCATGTACTTTAAGTTGTATTTTTTATTCTTGCTATCATGTGTATATTTATTCTTTCATCTTAAGAAAAGCACACGTAGGAATGTGTTCAATATCCCACTTTTAAGTGTCACATAAATATATAATCTAGAAACGATTTTTTCAACAATACCTAGGTACATACTTTTACTTTAGTATATTCATTAGATGGATAGTGTTAGAATTTTGCCACCTTTTCAAATATGCCCTAATTTTCGCACCATTAAATAGCCCAACCCAATGTTCAAGGACACAAACATAAGCCCTATATGAAAAACATTAATCCCAGTAAAAAGGTTCCCAGTGTACCAAGGGCGCCGCAAAAACAATGAAGTTTCATAAATCAAAACTTTAATAAACCTTCGTTCGTGCGAGACTTGAAAAGTTTGGTGTGACCTGCGGTTTCAATTTTGGGGTCCATGTCGTTTTATTGTAAACTAGCCTTTGTGAGCTTGTAATATGTGCTTTTTGCATAATCCTGTACGGACAAAGAGTTGTGTTTCTGGTATTATTTAGTCGAGGTTTGGGAACAAAAAATCTGGAGGATGATTAGGTACATCTTTGACGACTTTTTGAATAGAAGTAAAGAGAATATTACTATGATAAGTAAATGTTGATTTACGTTTGAATCCTTGCTAAATACTAAATGCTTGCTTATGCTTGGTTAGTGGTCTCCAAAGTGTGAATTTGCAGAAACGCACATAGTAAAATGCACATGTAATTCTTTCAATTTTAAGTCATATAAATTTCAACTTTCGTATATAGAAATGTCAGGTCGCTTCAAAATCTCTTTTGATATTGCCACTGATCCACAATGTTTGTTCAGAAGCTATGAAATATTCTCCATATTGAAAGTCAGCTTACGACATAACCCTTACATCCGATGAACTGTTATAAAGTACATTATCATGGAGATAGGAGTTATCGTACACATGCCGCTCTAACAGTTTAAATGTAGGGTTTTAAAAAGAAATCCGGTGAAGGAAACTACGTATCCTGCGTAGTGTTGGACATGTTTTTATCGATAAAGGCCTAGTTTTCAATTATATTATTAAGTGTGTGACATGTATCAAAATAAATCTTTTTTTATTGCCTCGTTTTTTTTTATTTAAATTCTTGCAGTATATTTCTAACCGGATATTATACAATTATAAATTTTCTTTCAGTAAAATGTCTTTATTACAGGGCACACTCATAAAAATTATAAATTTCTAACTGCAAAATCATTAGCAAGGTAGCAATAGAAATTAAAAGTAATATACCTTTTGATGAAATTAAATATATCATTATCAAGACAAAGCCCTGGCCATGTTACTCAAAATCACGTTTTAATTTTTTGCTTAAGGAATGAATAATATCACAATATTAATATCAAAGAAGAAGCAATATAACCAACGTCGTATAACAAGTTTTAACAACTTCATACAACATTTTATCGATATAATCACATCACTAGCGATGACGAGGCTCAGATATAATGTAGTGCTTTCAAACATTGGCCAAAGTTTCCCTGCACTGTAGACAAATGACAGCAGCCCTAGGCAGCTGATATTAGAGCGTAAAATGGAAAAATAGCAACTTTTACTTGGAGTATCGCGTTCGTGGAGACAGAAGTTACAAGCTTACGGCCTTTTTGCGTTTTATTTCGATATCTTTATTTATTTATTTCATTAAGGATCACCAACATGTCATACACTGGTAACAAAGATAAAGGTTTTTAGTAATTACAATCGTAGACATAGTGCTGTCACAATTATTATAGGCTACTTAATTATAGGCCAATAACAAACATTACATTAAATCCAAGATCTTATTTTTGTTTAATAGCAGAAAGTTTATATCTAGTAGCATTTGTTTCAAACTTATTTATTTATTCAACTAGACTTCGTTTTTGAATCGCCAAAATACAGAAAAATAATAATTTACCAAAGTTTAAAAGCTTGCCGTTTCGCGTCTTGTGAAATCACCAAAATAAACTTGTAGCTGAACACAGGCGTAAACCTCTATTTATTGAGAAACCTCCACAGTGTAAATATTCCAGCAGACCGTCGAAAAGAGCCTTTCAGCGAATAAAGTACTTACTTACCTTACAATATTTTTCTATCTATGTAATAGGTGACAAAATTAAAAAGTTCAAGAATATAAACTTTAATCACAATTGTATGGGATACGATTCGCTTACTACATTGCTCACATTAGTTTACGATCTCTAGGCTAAGCGGATTTAGGTGCAGTCAGTCTATTGATGGGATATGTGTAATGTGTATATTGCACGAGCAGTATTGACAGTAGATATCAAATCATTGTATTTACTGATTGGCTAACCAGAAATATGATAGTTATTTATTTTGAGCAGTGGTGGCTCAGTGGTGAGACCTCGGACTTCGAATCGATAAGTCCGGGGTTCGAGACCAGGCGAGCGCGCAGGAAAAATTGATTTTTCAATTTATCTGCGCATGTTGTAACATCACCACTGCTCGAACGGTGAAGGAAAACATCGTGAGGAAACCGATATGTCGAAGAATTAAAAAGTTCGACGACATGTGTCATCCGCCAACCCGCACTTGGCCAGCGTGGAAGATTATGGCCTGTACCCTCATAGGAGGCCCGTGTCCCAGCAGTGGGAACGTATATGGGCTGATGATGATGATGATGAAGTAGGATTTTTATACATAACGTGATTTGTATGGGAATGACATGATCAAGGTCTTAAAGAAGATTTTTTATGTACTACTTATTTTTCTGTACTTTGCAGTAAGGGTTTATTGTCATTGGTTTCATCTAGCTTGACCCTACACAAAGTTGACCTGGGACATCAAAATATAGTCTATGGTCTCGTTAATAATCACATTTCTAATACTGAATTTTTATTTAATCGGCCGAGTAGGTTTTTGTACCTTAGTTTAGAATAACAATCGCCTATACCTTGCGCCGTATATCTATAAAACAGTAGGTAGTGATGTTTCACACAGTACCGTGCGAAAGCATCGACGACACACGCTCCTACATGGACATTTTAAATCCTCCAGCTTTCCTTACAGTTTGCATATATTTGAATTTTGTAAGTGGATTATTTGTTGAAGTTAGTGGGAAAGAAAATGGTTATCATATAATATGTTGTATTGTTCGCTGTTCATTTTAGAATGATAGGGATTTATTTGCGAATAAAATAATGTTTAAATAAAACAATGCTGTTTGTGGATGCTTTTTATTAACCCTAGAGGCCTATAGTCTATCTATGCTAACAATATAAAGGTGAGGAGTTTGTTTGCTTAGCGTCAGGAACCACCACGATTAAAAAATATATTTTTCCTTCGGATATTTTTGTAAACCCTGAGCTAGGCTACATATTCACGGATGAAGCCTGAGCGGATCGCTAGTATTTTTAAGTTTAATTAATGTGCATAGTAAGATATTGTGATTTATAATTCATAGTATTGCTTGATCTATTCACATTAGAATTACAATTACAAAAGGAACTGTTTTCCTTCTTTTAATTTTTACAACTAACCTTTTGAATTTATATTGTACTACTTATCTACATTGAAAAATTGTGACTACTTAGTTCTTGTTAAGATGATAAAGAAACTGATTCAAAACAAACAGCGAGAAAATTTTAAAATAATAGAGCCTTATAAATAAATATATTTTTCCTCGTATCTACCTCGTACCACATAAACGCATTCATTTTGTATTTAAGCATAATACGATATTGGAAACATAATCCTTACCAACCTAATTACTTTAAGAAAGGGATTGCCTCACATATCTAATTCTTAGGGTCTTTCATTGCATCCTTTATTAATTCCCGATATCAGGGGTCTTATTTCTGTAAGTCCCCCCTTGGGTATGATTCTTGATTGGAAGCTATTTAATCAATATGATTCATAAGGCATCTTTTCATTATAAAAATATTCGTATGCCAAGATAATACATATTCGATGTATTCGTAGTTAGTTTAAAGCTGAACAATATAATTTCATGGAATATTTCTAGCTCAACGATTTATATTACGCGTTCGATATAAAATTTAAGGGTATCATATTAAATACCTAGTACAGTATCCTACACGCCATCTATCGAGAGTTGAGTTCACATCGAATGACACGATATATTTATTATTTATTTATTAAAGTGAAACTTTTATTACATCGTCTCAAACTTTTTGGTCTGTGTAGCGCATGTCGCGTGACGCACGATACGTACGATAATTATCGTACAAATACGATAATTTTTGGTTAAGTGAAAAAAAGTTTCACTTTTACCGTGGTTTCATAAAACCACACAACATTTTTTATTTATACTTTATTGTACATTACCAGACAGAGAATAACAAGATACTATAATTCAAAAATATTATATAATATTATTTGCAACTAGGTAGCTTTCCGCCCGCAGCTTCGCCTGCGTTGTCTAAAGACTTTAAACAAATTATAATATATTTATCACCTTCCTTTGGAAAACCACTCTAACTATTTAAAAAACCTCATCAAAATCCGTTGCGTAGTTTTAAATGTCTAAGCTTAGGTACACTGGCACACACAAACAGCGGGTATCACGTTGTTTTACATTATGTGATTTTAACAAGTGATAAAACAACCGACTTCAAACTTGCACTTGCAACATTTACAAATACAGACAAAAATGCTCATAAAATAAAAACTACTGGGCCTATCCGAATAAAATTTTTATGGGACCAATTCGACACCATTCCTCATCGAACAAAAAAAGAATCACGTAAATCGGTTCAGAAACCTCGGAGTAATCGGTGTACATACATAAAAAAAACATAACGGCCGAATTGATAACCTCCTCCTTTTTTCGAAGTCGGTTAAAAATTATTGAATGTCGTGTTATAAAATTATTATAGTGGATTCAAATGTGACTCTTTCATGAGTATCTTTGCCAGTAAAAATAGTGATGAAACAACCGTAACATTTCAAATATATCAATTTCAATTAAAATAAAGAGGTCACAGAAGAAGGGAAATCTAATTAAACACGTGGATTAATGGAGTGACAATAATCTAGAGGCGTAGGGGCACAGGATTAGGTTGAATTTAATCAGTCAACCCACAAAATTTATTCAGACTATATTAGATGTAGTTAGGAGTATTAGTTTAGGGACAAGTGATAACTGCGTTAAAAACAACCGACTTCAAACTTGCACTTGCAAAATTTACAAATACCTACAGACAAAAATGCTCATAAAATAAAAACTACTGGGCCTATCTGAATAAAATTTTTATGGGACCAATTCGACACCATCCCGCATCGAACAAAAAAAGAATCACGTAAATCGGTTCAGAAACCTCGGAGTTATCAGTGTACATACATAAAAAAAAAAAATATATATACCGGCCGAATTGATAACCTCCTCCTTTTTTTTGAAGTCGGTTAAAAATAGTCGAAAGTTGGTTCAAGAAATTATTTACCTATTATCTAACTTTTAGTTGAAGGTTTGTTGTTACGGGTTATTGTAAATTTGCCACAAAGTTAATTCGTCACATAAAAAAGTATGTGTAAATTTGCCACACTTTTATTTTTTTAAAGTTAATTCGTCACGATTTAATATCAAGTATTGTAAATTCGTCACATCGATAATTTAAGTACAGATAGCAAAAAAATTAAACAATAAATTAATTTAAAATGTTTATTTCTTAATCAGTTTTAGATTTTGGTTTTGGTTGGATGGACTTTGTAAAAACATAAGGAAAAGCATAACAAAGATAAATTTTGCTAAAAACCAAGGAACATCTATTTTGTATATGTTCTAAAAATTCACAGCAGTTATAAAGAGTATTACTTAACATCTACATTATTCTACATAGGTAATGGTAAAAATCACAGTTCTCTCTATAAATATTTTTAAAATGCAATGAACTAAAAGCGGCTCTACAAAATTTATAACAATCCTAAGGATAAGGATCCTAAAAATAAGGATAAAATATTATTCTTTTATTTTAACAAGTAAAGATATTGCTCTTACTTTACTTAAATCATATCCTATAATATTAGAAAAACACAAAGCAAATAAAAATCAAAACTCAAACAGACTAGCGCGTTTCATGATCATGACACTTAATAAATCACAGTTAAAATCAGATTAATTATTTTTATAAGTCAACTTTCGTTTTCCATAAAAATAAAAATTCTAATACATAAAAAATCATTTCAAACTTTTAAAAAGCGCAAATCAATTTGACTCAATAATGAATTTACCTTATGTTATTGATGAATTTACCTTATGTGAATGATGACTGTAATATTAAAATGTAAATCATTATATTGCTGGTTTCATCGCAGGCTGACAGGTATAATTCACTTGCCTTGCTTGCTGGCGGTACTTTACTACTTGTGGCAAATTTACAATAACCCGAATATACCTGTGACGAACTTACACATACTTTTTAAGGCATGTGACGAATTTACTTTCAATGTATGGAGTTTTAAAAACGTGACGAATTAACTTTGTGGCAAATTTACAATAACCCGTTGTTACGAATAGTGTTTTTTTAGAAAAATAATCGAATTATAGTAGTTAGATGTCATTTATTTTTATATTGTACGAAATTAAAACAAAGTTGCATGTAAAGGTTGGTTTAAATTCAACTTTATACTTTCATACAATACAGCTCTATGTAATATGTATTCTTTTTTTAACATGCATCAATATTTTTCTCCAAAATTTTATTCATCCGTCGAATCATCGTCGCTCAACAGTTATTGAAGTCTGAATACCTAAATTTGTGAGAAACATGCAAAATAGTGATATCTATACTAATATTATAAAGCTGAAGAGTTTGTTTGTTACGCGCTAATCTCGGGAACTACTGGTCCGATTTGAAAAATGCTTTAGGTGTTAGATAGCTCATTTA
The DNA here is from genome assembly GCF_905220415.1 of Colias croceus. Classification (NCBI taxonomy): domain Eukaryota; kingdom Metazoa; phylum Arthropoda; class Insecta; order Lepidoptera; family Pieridae; genus Colias; species Colias croceus. Next base: position 879,466 of record NC_059541.1, on the reverse strand, counting down.
TCGAGGTAGGCTATAGGGCATAGGCTATATAATATATATCATCACGCTACGACCAACAGGAGTGGAGTCACGGGAGTGAAACCGCGCGGAGCAGCTAGTGTTATTACAAACATTGAAATAAAAACATGTAGGTACACACGAATAACCAAAAACCAGATCGATGACAAAATCGTTCAAAATCGCTCCAAAAGCTGGGGTCTATATAATGGGCCTCGTATGAGGGGGGTCTTTGTGCTGATAATTTACAGTATGTAAGGGGTCCACATAAATACTTACATTTCATTGTCAAGTACAAATTATTACTATTTCGCATGATTTTCAAAGGGTATGAACACAATGTTGCAAGTCGTGATTTTGATAATGATGTAGCTAATAATATGGGGAATTGTATGTTTGCTTATCTGCTGGTAATGGTTTGGATCTGAAAACGATTATAGTAGGTATCTATGTCGTTTAATATATGATTTGTGCAAATGTATCGATGACGAAATGTAGGTAAGGTTTCATTTATTTTGATATTGACAGGAATTATTAGTTTTAAATTATCTAGAGCAAAATTTAAAAAGTAATGGCCATATATTAGCTTCTAAAATATTATTATGAGTAAGGTATTGTTTTTAATTGCATTGTAATGTAATGTATCGTTTTTACTAACTACATACTACTACATAAGATATAAACTGCTTTATTAATTTTACAGATAATATTCTCTTTTCTTTCTCTCTCTAGATATTATAATTTCTATAATTAGCACAATCTGACCTATAGTTTGGCCAATGGGCCATGTTGTTGATACTAAAAGTAACGTTTATTATCTATAATTCCAATAACTTCTAACATGATCTAGGATTAGAGCACATCTGCTCAAACCAATGCTTCGGCCTGTATTCACAGAATATAAAGGCCGAATGATGGATAGGCGCGCGTGTCATCGCCGCTACAAATAGGGGTGGCATTCACCACGTTATTGTGTTAAAATCAATTTGGCTCATCCCTGACGCGTAGTGATGTAATGGTATCGATAGATTGAGCGATTGGATTTTTGGTTACAATAGTGTGTAGGTGGAATGGTAATTTGTTCTGTGGATTACATAAATTAATGATTATTTTGTATTAAAGTTATTTATGAAACTGATACTTTGATATAATATATAATTATAAGAAACTGAATTAAGTACCTATGGTTTTTTATTTACTCTATTTTCTTAAAGGCATAAGCAACGTTCCTGTTTTATATTTATTTTCAAATTTTATATTGTGAAATAATAATTACATGTGATCAGAATAAATAAAAATATAATGTAAAATGTGAACGAAAATTACTTCATGCAATGACCTACTCGCGGTACGAAGCAATTAATTTCGTAAAATACTCAAACTGTATAAAATTTTATGATTATACATAAATTTTAACAAGTGCCTGTGATTTTAGTGGCACACAAAAATTATATTGTAAATGCTAAAGTGGGTCATTTTATCGCTCTATAAAAAATTAAAAACACGAAAATACAAAAGGGATTATTATACTTTACTTGGATGTTAAATAACTGAGTTAAAATGTAGAGCTTAGGTATCCAAATTTCATAACTCTTAACACTGTATTATATTATATCAAGTGACTCACTGTATTATATAATGCATATAAATTTATATAAGTATAATATATTTGTCTTATAAGTTTTCAATTACACGCACTAAAGCCCATACAAATGATTTTTCAGGTAATGCATTAGAGCTAGCGCGCAAGAGCAACTTTTGTCTCCGCAACTATTTTGTGTCTCTCATCAACTCTATGGGCTAGTAAGAAAGTGCGCGCACGTAGCGACGCAACTCCCCATAGAGTTGATGGGAGAGACAAAATAGTTGCGGAGACAAAAGTTGCTCTTGCGATTAAACATCGATGTCCTCAAAAAAATATAATTTTATCGAAATACACGTGTACATCCCTAAAAAATGACACCTAATGACGTTCAAAAGAAATCCCTAGTCCCTAAACAGTAACCGAACTAAAATGATCCTATAACAAAAGTCACAGCCCCAAAATCGCGCTAATTCGCGACGGGCCCAATTTCTCGTTATTTTATACTGTATAATATATTTTTTTTTTCAATATAAAGGGTGTCCGGTTTCGATTTAATAGGCCTTTGTTAGGTTTGTATAAGTTCGATGAATTCGTACGATAATTTGATGCTTGTGGATTGATGAATAACGTATACTTAGGAGGATAATTTGAAAATTGATACAGGGGTACGTCTAAAAGCTATTACTAAAAACAGTACATAGGTATATGCGGTTAAAAATGTTCTGTTTTAAATATTAAATAGTTATTGTATTTATAGTAATTATAAATACAATGGAATCGATCTAATAAAAGAAAAAAGACATTGTTAAGCCACCACTAACGCCAACAGAAAATAGTCAAAATACTTATATAATAAAAATAAACTTCATATAAGCCCCTTAGAAATATCTTCTATCGTTGAAACAAGCTTTAGTTGTATTTAAAACAAAATATTTTAAAAGAATGCATTAATTGGTAGGAAACATCAATGTTGATATTCCGTGGTTTAAAATAACAACGGTATTAATTGAAATCTCAACACAGTTGGCTAATCGCTGGAATAAAAAATACTTTTATTAGTTCTGACTAATTTATACTCTCTTCTATAGTTAATAAAATCTCTTGGTTGATCAATGACTTAAAGGAATTACATCGAGAGTCAATGTGATTGATTAAGCATAAAGATTTAATTAAATGAATTGTCAAAATTTTATGTGAAGGATTTCCCTATGAAAAATATTTAAAATCTATGTCACGTACTTTTTCAATGCAACATAAACTGATAAAGTCATAGAAAAATATGAAAATCAGTGTCATTTTTTTTACAATAATATGATATACAAACTAGTAATATTTTATCGACTGATTTTCAAACTTCAGCTATAATACCTGTAATGACTCCAATTCACGTTCCAAGCTCTAAACGAATTTGAATAAAACGATTCTTACATTAGAAACTCGAGAATCTAAAACTAGCATTCGATTCCCTAAAATAGGGTTATTAGAGAAATCCCAGCGTTCAGAGAATTTCCGATAGCAAAAGGAATGTTTTGTCACCGTTACTGCATTTCTTACTAATCTGTTTAAATAAGATAGAGGTTTGCTTATGGAACATTCTCCAGTTATTTTAGGACAAGATAAACAACTGAAAATTTCCATCATTCGATGTCTCTAGCAGGTAAAGGAAGGAAGGTAAGGTTTGAGAAGATTTAACGGGTTCGTTTCCAAAACAGTAAGTAAGTAGGAACTTAAAAATCACAGAATATCTCAAAGTAATTGAAGGGAACTGTTTTATTTTTATTCTCTAAAGCTTTCTTGAATTTTTTACTTTTAAATGGATACAAAATTGGGGCTTCAAGTAACTTTACGATAACAAAGAAAAATAACCCACTAAATATTCCCGAGTAAAATTCATAAGTATATTTACATTTTCAGCCTTCTCATGAAAATGTGAAATTAAAAGGATTTTTCCTTACGAAGAATTTTTTGTTAAATGCACATTTTCGCGACGTCCCAGCGTGCTTTTGGCTTTCATTTGCAAGAGTTCACGCGCCACCGCTGATCCGGGGACTATGAAACTAGCGGATATAAAATTAAATAGGTATTTATTTCATAAGTATAAAAAATCTATATGATAATATGTTTAACCATGTTTCGAAGACGGGTGAAATGGCTCGATCCTTTGATAAAGTTGCATTTCCATACCTCCATAGAAGCATGGTGAAACCTAAAATTCAATACGTCCAAAAGAAAATGTACTAAGCCTTTAGAGTAATTATGTTATAGAGCATACAGTTAGGATTTTGCTGTGGTCTCACAAGTTTTACATTAGATAATAATAAGGGTACAAGAGCACAAGTACGAAAACTACAAAACAAGAGAACATTTATAAAACTTTAATATGAGATACTTTGAAATAATTTCGTTGCACATAGTTCTCGTATTGTTAATTATTGTTCTATACACAAATTAAAACAATGTATAGATGAATTTTGAGAATATCAGGCTTTACAATAACGAATGCTTCTCTTTTTTTCTTTTCTATAACTCGACTACATTAAGGTAAAATTAATATTATTAATCGGCCCTTAATATATCAATATTATTAATCGCTCGTTTAATGGCCACAACATTAGGAATAGCTTGAAAGCAGTGTACGAAACAACGTGTAAAGGATATGTGCGCATGTGAATTTACGGAACGGATTTATTCACTGAAAATAGCTCATTATTATTATTGTTTGAAGTGTCTGTCTGTCTTTTGATTAGTAATGACGTCACAACTCGTGACGTCAAATTATTATAAACTAATTGGGGCAATAGGGAATTTCTTAGCTTCATTATAGGCATGAATACTGGTTAAATGATTTTAATTAATCTACTCATTTCTTTTAGAACTATGAACATACAAAATGTTAATTAATTTATATCAGATTACGCAAAATATTTCTTAATATCGTAAAATACAATTAAATGTGTAGGAACTGTGTAATAGATCAGATTTTAACATGCGAATCGCTTAACAATTTTGTATAGTATAATATGCATCACAATGAATGTAACGTATTTTTAACCTCCATAATAATATTATATATTATGACGTCTATATTTATTATGGAAATAGTTTATAATATATATCTTCTAAAGCACGCTTCACACTGGAGGTTATCAATATCAGCTAAAATGTCCCATACATTTCGTGTGTATGTAGGTCAAGCATGCTCTAATATAATATTACGGGCAGTGGCCGACAATCGGCGCGGAATTGCTCGTTATGGGACTGACTGACAGACGGTGCGTTCCCTTTGGTACTTGTATTTATATATACTATATCTATCTATGTATGTACAAGAAAGTCGTGGTAATTACAACAATTATAAATCAAGAACGTCTGATGGATTGCAATGTTTTTTAGTATGCTCGATGCGTCTCTACCCAATTTTTTGCGGTCTAGTTTTACTAAATGCCTTTTTTTTACTTTTAACATCTCCCTGACTATCACAAGTCTTTTTTAACCGACTTCAAAAAAAAGGAGGAGGTTATCAATTCGGCCGGTATATTTTTTTTTTTTTTTTTTTTTTATGTATGTACACCGATTACTCCGAGGTTTCTGAACCGATTTACGTGATTCTTTTTTTGTTCGATGCGGGATGGTGTCGAATTGGTCCCATAAAAATTTTATTCGGCTAGGCCTAGTAGTTTTTATTTTATGAGCATTTTTGTCTGTACTCGATGACTTAATTTCAATGTAGCAAGTAACTTTGATTCACTTCCCGGTAACCGATTGAGCTGAAATTTTGTATACGAATGTAAATTGGATAGCGATGAAACATTATCATGACATGGAGCTGATCTGATGATGGAATCGGAAGGTGGCCATAGGAACTCAGTAATATATTGACTCAACTTTATCGAGTTTGGGCTCGTTTGATTCGTGTTGAAAAATACACTAAAAAGTATTAAATAAAAATAACTGCGTTAAAAACAACCGACTTCAAAAACGGAAAAGTAAGAAATAAAAAAGATTTGATATTATTAATTACTACATATTATTTTTATGTGCTATTTATTAAATAGGTTTGAAGTCGGTGCCAAACACTAAGCACTTAGTATTAAGCCCATGCACCGACATCAAACCTTTTTAGTAAATAGCACATAAAAATAATATGTAGTAATTAATAATATCAAATCTTTTTTATTTCTTACTTTTCCGTTTTTGAAGTCGGTTGTTTTTAACGCAGTTATTTTTTTGCAGAATCACAATAAAAATCGAGATCCTAACGAAGAGAATCAAAGTTTAAATTGAAATTTCAAAATTACCATCCACAATTCTCAAGTCTATATTTATAACATGTGGAATATTATCGTAAACTTACATCAACCTCAGTTACGGTCTAATTGGCCCATAAACGTGACGGCTTACTTGACTTTATGTTTATCCTAATTTATGATTTACTTGTTATTGCCGTAAGTTCCCGCTGTATAAAATTAATGATGACGTCATATAAATAATCACCGTATGACGCCAGTAATTGGAGAAGTAAGGTTTTCTTAATTGTTTTATATCATTGTATAGTGTTTTAGTTTAAATAATAAAAAAAATATAATTCTAAATAACTTTAGAGTAGTACTTGGCGTTTTTACTAAACTTGAATGTCTCTTGGCGCTACATATCTTATAGTAATATTTTTTTATTGCTTAATTTTGACTTATTAGCATTGACTTATTTATTGGAAGAAACATACACTATTACATTAAAGTAAACTAAATTTTTATAGGTATATTATTTTTACAAACATAATAGAAGTAGAGCCAAGCAGAACAAAACAATAATTCTGTCCCACTGTCATGAACGGCGGCTCCTTTGTGTAATAAACTCCTGCGCATCGTGATTTATTGGTGTTAATGATGTATCATAATAGGATAGATATTTTTTTTATGTAGGTATACTAATTTTATAGAACGACTAGTAAGGTAAACGTTGTTCTGCCTTACTCTTCATCACCTAAGGGTAAGAAAAATAGATGTTTGTCGATTCTGAGACCTACCCGATATGCACACAAAATTTCATGAGAATCGGTCCAGCCGTTTTAATTTAAAATTTTATTTATTAGAAGAAGAAGATATAGGTAGGATTGTTACAAAGATGCTCCTTCTTGATAAAAATAATCGCAACAGTGATTCATGTAAAATTTGTCTATCATTGAAATTATTTGCATTTTATAAGTTATTTTTAAACTTAGGTTTAAATTTATTAAAATAATATTTAACTGTTAATAGGTAACAAAGAGTAAATTTTTAAGATGTACGTTTTTATCAGGATTAGAAATTAGTTTTCACATGTATTCAAGGAACATTAAAATTGGAAAATGATCGATTTGTTTGAAAAGTGAGTTACATACAAGAAAAAAAGACACATAAAATTGTCATTTTTCATTCAATATAACTATGCGAGTTATTTCCCAATAACATGTCCCAATTTACCTATTACTAAACGTATCTATTCACATTGATAATAATCGATACATATTATTGTTTAAATAGCCAAATGAAGTTCAATTGCTGAGTGGCTTCCACTGGTGAATGCCGTGAATATTTCAAATGTAGGTATTGCTATAATGAATACGTGAAAAGGGCTTTTCTGATGTTATATTCAATAAATATTTTCATAGCAATACTAATCTGTACTAATATTATAAAGCTGAAGAGTTTGTTTGTTTGAACGCGCTAATCTCAGGAACTACAGGACCGATATAAAAAATTATTTTCGTGTTTGATAGCCCATATCATCACGCTAAGACCAACAGGAGCGGAGCAATGCGGGTAAAACCGCGGGGCACAGCTAGTTGTTTATAATATAGGTACCTAATTGGATTGAATGTTTCTTTCAAACTTTATTTATTCTATTAGACTTCATCTAGAGACTAGAAGCTCTTTTAGATCGTCTTAACATAGTTTTACCATTTACCACCTTTTTATATTATGAATGCAGTCCATCTGAATATTCCTCTGTTTCTGTCGCTAAAACTGCCAAACAGATTATGATGAATTTTTATACATCGATAGATGATAGACGAGAACTTGTAAGAAGGTTAAAATAAAACCTCAGGACCTTCGGATGTTCGGAACGAATAGGTACCTAAAAAATGTGTGTGCCGAGTACATATTGTGTCAGAAGTGAAACTTCTTTGGCAAGATTCAAAGAATAAGTGTACTATGTAGTAGTAGACGTGTATTGCCATGACACGACCTTGAAATTTTACTCTCTACGCGTATAAAAAACTTTTACTTCAAAAATACATTACATCTTACAAGTTCCAACAATTTGCTCTTTAATACAATCCTATTCTTATAAAATAATATCACATACTGTGATTTCAACTCTGCGTATTTCCAAACTATACATAGCCAAAACGCAACCATAGGAAACTGCTCGTGTATACTTTGTAATGCTGTTTTTAAGTTTGTTATTACAAAATATACCCGAATTTTGCGTACTGATCGTGTATACTTTGTAACGCGGATGCTTGCTTCTTCGTTTCAAACTAGGTATACACGATCAGTACGCTTACGCTTGAGCAAAATAATAAATAGGCGTAGGCAATCAAATACTTGTACAGCTATATCTATCTACTTTTATTCTTCTTGATTGATTCAGTAAAATTTGGAATAAAAATATTATTAGGTGAGCTTAGAAAAATAAATAGGTAGTTAACAGATATAAGGGTTACCTATGGGTTAGGTTAGGTTCGTGTTTTTTTTAACTACACAAAAATAGGAGCCCCGCGAAGCGGGGCTCCGTCGCCTCGCAACCGTTTTCTTATGGACTAATAAGTCCAGCGATAGTGCTAAAATGTAAGAATCTAATTCAATTGCAGTCGTGCAGTATATTCGGGAACGAAGACACAAGCATCCTCGATACAAAAAATATACGATCAGTACGCAACATTACATACACAATACACATGCATTTTAATAATAGATTTCAAAACAGCAATACAATAATATAAGCGCGAGCAATGAAAAGACGCCGCGCTTACTCCGAAACATACACGATTAGTCCGCATGCGTACTGACTACTGGCGCTGTATATTTTGGAGCGTTATTCTTACTTACTTCACTACAAAGTATACGCGAGTATTTGCGTACTGCTGTTGTATAGATTGGAAGAACTTTGTAAAAAAGTTATTTCCAAACTATACGTGATTAGTTTCACACCGTTGCGTACTGGCCTTGTATAGTTTGGAAAGACGCTTCAACTCTACATAATATCAACTTATCACCATTACAATCAAACATTCAATTAAGCTGTATTTAAACCGTCTAATCAACAAAAATCGATCAAAACTAATATAGCATATCACTCGCTTTGATATCTTCCAGCCGCAGCCAATCACCTAATGGTAACTCTAGAACATGCGTTTTCATGCAACTAAACGTTATTCGAAATATTTTTTACTCCCATTACTAACTGATAAACAGGATTTTAGTATCGGATTTCAAAAGTGCAATTTGCCTGATGGACTTTTTGAGGTAGAACTAATTCTTTGAAAGCGGCCTTTTAGCGGATAGATGTTTTTGATAGCGATATTCCGTTTGTGATGAATAAGGATATAAATGGATTCAATGCCTTGTAAAGTATTCATTTTATTTTAGTTTTCAATACTTTGTATAGTAATGTAAAAAGTTGTGTGGTTTTACGCATTTTGCAAAATGACTGAGCTTATAACATATAGGTACAATATGCATATAATAAAACTGTAGAAGGTTCAATTCTGAACATTGAAAATATTGAAAAAATTATTAGCAGGGAGTGTTCCAGGATAGATACCAAACCCAAATAAGCGATTAATACATTTTGGCTGTCTGTCTGTTTGTATGTTCAGGCATTACGTAAAATCTAACGGTTCGATTTCGATGAAACTTGGTAAAATTATACCTTATTATCCTGGGCATAAAATGGGATACTTTTTATCCTGAAAAAATACGTAGAAAAAATAAAACTTAATTTTTCCGTTTTATAGACCGACATCCGCGCGGACGGAGTCGAGGGCGGAAGCTAGTATAAAATAAATGTTTTTATCCCTTTTTATTATGTCATACAAAGAAAGTCCTTATGTTTATAAAAAAATATATTATATTCAAAATATAATAAGAAAAATATTATAAACTCCGTGAGCTATTATAAAACAGCATAAAAATACACACAATATTAAGCCTTACAATGTCCAAGACACTAGATCCATAATCGCTTAACTAATTCAATTAATCAAATGTAATTGAAGACATGCAAACACGCATATCTTGTTTGTTCAGTTCATTCGATAGCTGCCTATCCATCAAACTGTTGTTACAAGTGAATTCAATATCGGAAATTAATTACTACAAGTTCTAAGACGAATTATTACAGTTTCGGCTGAACCTAAAACTAAGAAAATATAGTGTAATGAAGGCAATGAGGTATGATTTATTTTATACTAGCTTTCCACCCGCGGCATCGCCCGCGCAAAAGAGTGTAGTGAGATAGAAAGAAAAACCCGCATAGTTCCCGTTCCCGTGGGATTTCCGGGATAAAATCTATCCTATGTCCCGGGGTAAAAAGTAGCCTATGTCCTTTCTCAGGTATCAAAATATCTCCATACCAAATTTCATGAAAATTGGTTCAGTAGTTTAGGCGTGATTGAGTAACAGACAGACAGACATAGTTACTTTCACATTTATAATATTAAGTATGGATGTAAGTTTTTTTAACTTTAAAGTTAATATCAATAAAATATATCGGTATTTTATTAATTAATTTACTGTATAAATTACCAAGTCGCTACACAAAACGCACACGCATGCTGTATATACCGACCCAACTATAACACCTGTTGTATCATATTCATTATCATTGTTTCAATATTCCTCATAAAACGAACTCAAAGGCAGAATAATTAAATAGTCTGCATAACTCTTAATAAAATCAATACGCACAAAAGATTTACCGGAAAAATAACATTGGTTTTCCTCCAAAATTACAAAGGATATTCTTATGAAATGCCTATCTTCATTAGCGTTGAGAAAAAAGAATTTAATCGGAATTTCGGTATAATTTTCAACCTGAATCGAACGTAACAGAACAAATTACGAGGAAAATGAAAATAAGCAGAATTTGTCTGGCTGGTAACGTTTGATTGTGTGGGATTACATTTTGTCGACTTTAGTGTGCTTAAGAAATAAAAGACTTATTTAAAGCGCGATTTATTCATTTTATTATGAGTTTACATGATAATTTCTTTTTATATTCGATAATCTATTTATTGTATATATATTTACTAACTTTCCGCCTGCGGCTTCGCCCGCCTTTTCAAGGAAAAACCCGCATAGTTCCCGTTCCCGTGGGATTTCCTGGATAAAACCTAGCCTACCTATATTACTCGTGGATAATGTAGCTTTCGAACGGTGAAAGAATTTTTAAAATCGGTCCAGTAGTTTATGAGCCTATTCATTACAATCAAACAAACAAACAAACAAAGTTTTCCTCTTTATAATATTAGTGTAGATAAACTATATAGTGATATAAAATAAGCCTGCGGCAAATAGCAACTGAATATCAATGGAAAAGGTTTCAAAAATAATATAAAATATAACATTCCAGTGATTTTTCGAGTTATAAAAATGAATATTTGATTATATGTCCTTTAAATAGAGTTAAACTATGCCAGATGTGCTCGCGGAGGTTTTTGTTGTAACGACCAATCTTCGCCCATCCACCACAGGCGAAGCCGAGTCGCACAGCTAGCTAAATAAAACCCATCAAAGTGCATAACATACCGCGACACATTCGCAACACATTCGCAACATATTCGCAATTAAAAACCCCTCATTCAGCTGTCATGTTAATAAACCGTAAGCAAAACTGTAACGTTATTGAGTTTAATTAATCCCGAGGAACTGTCCGGGCGATTTATTGCCATAATTTACGTCCCGGAAAAAAGGGAGTACAAATGTTATGCCAGAATTAACCGCTTCGAATGTGATTATGACGACGATTTTATTCTGACACTCAGATACTAAGATTCTGACTAATACGAGTGTTTTTACTTGTATTTGTTTAAAACTTTCATAATTTTTCCACAAAATGAATCCGAAAGTTTATTGCACATTAGATTAATGAAGAAATCTGTCGAATGAAATGTACTTCGTCACTAAACTACACCTTAAGTTTTAAAATTTTTAGGAAGACCAGAATCTTCTAATACGAGTAGGTACATATTTTTTTTAAAGAAATAATTTGTATTTGAAATGGAATATATAGTGCGGTTCAGCCGTTTCAAAAATTGTTCGGACAAACAACAAGAAAACAACGAGTGCTCTACATGGATTGAACAAAGGCAATTTTTTTACATTGACAGTACAAGAAAATCCTTCCTGAAAAAAATGAAATATGAACTTAAAAAAGTTCACGCATAAATTAATCTTAATAAAATCTAGATTGGATGTGACTAATAAAAACTAAACGCACACATGTATGAATCACCCGACTTTGATTTACGTACGAGCAAATTTAAACCAAGTTCATTTGTAAGTTCACTTTCTTGATAAACAACGTACTTATTTGTTGGTTAAATTAACCGATTACTCATCGAGGTATTTCATTCTGTTTGGTTATAAAAATTTAAATGAAGAGTTGATTGGACGTATAAATCACTCTATATTATGCCGAATAAAACTTTAAACTGTACTAAATATAAAGACAATTATAATTTGAAATTATTGTATCAAATCTAGGTTATTCATATCATCACTACATAGTCTAAAACAAAGTCGCTTTTTCTGTCCCTATGTCCCTTTGTATGTATCTTTAAAACTACGCTACGGATTTTGATGCGGTTTTTTTAATAGATAGAGTGATTCAAGAGGAAGGTTTTAGTATATAATTTATTAGGTTTTAGACAAAGCGGGCGAAGCCGCGGGCGGTAAGCTAGTATTATTATATTTTCCAATATGCGAGAGATATTATAAAGAGCAACAATTAAAAAAACTCTATTTCGGTATATCCGAAGTTACGTTAAAAATAGGTACAAATAAATATAAAGTGCAACTTACAACGTCGCTTAAAATAAAAGTCCATCTAAAATTTTTTCACATGAAAAGGGGAAATAAATTCATTCTTTAAGGTCAAGGTTATGAATGAATAAAGTCATGGATAAAAATATTACATACAGAGTTTTCTTATAGCGCCATCTAGTTCAGAACTAGTAAAGTATCATGAAAGTTTAACAGAGTTGTAGAGATTCTATAATTTGTTTGTGTATTTTTTTTTATAGTGAATATTTTTCGCTTAACTTATTGTCTCCAAACATGTTTTGAAGTATTATATTCGTAATTTTATGTGAAAAATACTTTTCATTTAAAGAATTAAACTCTTTGACAACAATACTTTTCCTTACAGTTTCCAATCTGTTTGATCAAAATTATTATAAGGTATACACAAAAATCGAGTATACACGTTTAATTTGGCAATGCTTATAATTTAGATAAGTATAAATAATTATTTAGTTCATTTTTAATGACTTTATAAACTTAAAATATAAACTCGCACTATGATGCCATGATCAAAAACAAAACAACATTTTGTTTTCATACCTATATATTCCTTCCTTTCCTTCCACTCTCTACACTAACCTACCTTATACTACCATCTTTTAGCACAGATAACATATACATTCATAGAACTTACCTGAAACAAAATATCATCCAAAATATCACATATTCACACACGCGATCGTCTGATTTCAGTCGACAAGGCGTCTACCGCCCGCCCCGTCGCTAGCCAGACTGAAGTTTGAAGCCTTTAAAGTTAGCCTAGACGTGGGTCATGTGAAAATATCTGTAGTGTTTCAATGGATTGAACTGTTTTAACGAAGGGCCTGTTAAGTTGGAATATTTTTGATGACGTATTGTAATATAAACAAGTTCATACATTGTATATTTGAATTAACAATATATTTTTGTGTATGTCAATCAATGACTTGAAACATAATTACATACAGATTTGTAATAAAATATTACACTAGCGTGTTGGTATCAGTTTCCTTTGCCTATAAAACAGGGGTAGCATGAAAAATGGGCAGATAAATTAGGAATTTATTATTAAATCGCATTTTTGCATCCTCAACACTACCAAGAGTACTGAAAGTCAAGAACTACTGAAACTCTACTTATATTGCATCATTGCCAACAAATTTATTGTACAACATTCTATCTTTAACACTAAATAAAGTTGTAAAAACCTTACAGAAAAAGGCAGAGTAGATACAACTTATTTGTTAAAATGTAACAAGCAAAAGATCACTAATTGGCTTTATGTCGTGTTCAATTTATGTAAATAATATATCGACAAATACTTACATTTATATTTTAAAACAATAATTATAAAGTTCACCACTTAACCTCTGATTCACACTCAACAAATAGCCATTTAAAAGAGCTTTAAGTAAAAATAAATGACAATCTAATTATTCTAGATACAGTCACAAAACCTAGGGCTTATGCTAATACAGTGGGAAGTCGACACCGTTATCTGAGTGATGTATTAAGGGCCGTGCACGCGATTAAAAAACCGGCCAAGTCAGACAGACAAATTGATTGTAGATTCTGTACAAAAAAAAATAAAGAGTATATATTTAACTGTTTTCAAGTGTAAATGTTTGAATTTATTTTCATGAGGTTAAGCGTCAAAATAATGTTGAGTATTTCAAACTCTCACTCTATTTTGAATTAAACACACACAAATAATAAATAGAAGTTTAAAATCGAATCACATCTATTTTATAAAATTTCATCATCGTTCAATAATATTTCTACAATATTAAAACAAAGCTCAGTAGTGCATAAAAACAATGTAAAATTTTCATAAAATATTGTTTAGTCGCTCTACATTCTAAAATAGGTCTAAAATTTAGAATTTAATACGGAACCCTAATTCAAGTCAATGTTAAAGGAGAAATGGATGAATTAACCTGTCGTAAGGTTAATTATCTTTGATAGGACCGATAAGTTGATAACTTCGTTTAATTATTACTTAGTTTTATTTGATAGGTCATTTGTTTTTTAAACATAATATAGGTAATTAAATAGATATGCATAAATATTTGATAAGAGTCATATATTTGATACGACTTAACTGTAAGGTATATGTATTTTGAATTACATTAAAAGGTGAGAACCATAACCATTTTTCCCTTGTAAACGATACTTAAAAAAAATATAATGTGAGATATAAAATGTGCATCTTTAAAGAAAAAAAAATACGTGTGGCACTCGGGGACTGCCGCGGTAAAGCTATTGCATAGCACGCCTTCAAGCCACACCTCCGTGCCCGTCGGAGTGGGGAGCGTGAGGTTTTTTCGTAACGGAATTACTGGATTCGGTCCCCGCGCTCAAGGCCCGCGATAGAAGATATGCTATAGCTTAAAAATTAAGAAGGTGTTATAGTTAGCACGAATAATAAAATACGAGTCTAATATAGATATTAGGTATACTTTATTCATTGTCAAAAAGTACCTAGGTTTAAAATATTTACCAACCTTTAACTACTATCTAAGTTTCTTCTAGCCAAATTTCTTTTAAATACATTTTTGGAGTATTGATTTTCAAACTTCATAGAAATACATTATACATAAATGTCTTATACTGCATACAATAAAATTTAGAGTCACACACGGTTTGTACTAATTATTTCGAATTCACTAAGCAATATTTTAGTTGAAAACTCATAAAACTAACTAATGCCAACATTTAGCGGTTTATGGGTTATTAAACAGGCAGTTAGAATGTCTAGATCTAGGCTATAAAGTGAACCCTACTTTATATATCGATTTTAATTATATAACGCTGTAATAAAGGGAATTTAATGTATATTATTTCTTTATTAAAAGTAAAATATCAGTTAATTAAAACTGTATTTTTAACAACTATAGCAGAAAAAAGTTAATTACCATAGAAATATAAGAAAACTCAGGGATTTTATTGTTACATTTTTACGTATGATTGGGCTTTACAGCCAATGCAATATGATTGGGCTTCTAGGTGCTTCTAGGGTTAAATACACCTTGAAGCACAATAGGTTTATAACATATTTCGCTATAAACTTAATAATAATGCATTATTTACTTGTATAACGTAAAAGTTCAGTAGAAAGAAGTATTCAGATTTTGGAGACGAATTCTCGTATGAAAACAAACAAAGTTTCAGTATCATATTTTCTTATCTTTGCATGTTTTTTTTTTCGTCGCTCGAACAATAACACAAACATATATCAAAACGAAAGTGGTTTTTAATAGTTCCAAAGCTTCCAAAACTCAGTTTCGGGCCAACTGTTGCGCCGCGTATACCGCATCCAAAAATTATTAAATCCCCACCTCCGTTGCAGTTTTTGCCACATCCACGCCAGCTGCTCTTTGTTTATTGCGCTGTGATACGTTTTATGCCTTTCCGCATTTGCTTTTTGTGTCTGCGAATTACAAGGATCGATTGCATTATTTTTAAGGTACTGGGCGTTTCAGTGCGGATACTGTAAAAAAGGTTAAAAAAGACATTGTATTGAGCAAAATATCAAAGTAATACGCAGTTTTTGAGTTACAACTAAAAATAAAATATTTCCTCTATAATGTTAATTTTAGATAGATAATAGAGATGTATAGATTTTTTATCTATCTATCTATCTATCTATCTATCCAAAACCTAACCTAGCCTAAAACCAAAATAGCTATAATCCTATTCTTGCTGAATTCTACTTTCATAAATTTTACTTGATTACAGCTGTTATGATGTGAATGATTTTATAGCTGCTTACTAGCAACTACATCTTTTATGTGCCAACTAACAAGTCTCTCCCGCCCATTGAGTTAATATTTTTTTTTTTTTTTTTTTATGTCAGAGCAAGCAAAGGAGCAGGTGGGCCACCTGATGTTAAGTGGTCACCACCGCCCATAAACACTTGTAACACAAGGAGTGTTACAGGTGCTTTGCCGGCCTTTAATGGACAAATACGCTCTTTTCTTGAAGGCCCCAATGTCGTAGTTGTTCGGGAACACCGCAGGTGGCAAATCGTTCCACAGTTTCACCGTACGTGGAAGGAAGTTGCGGGTGAAGCGGACAGTGGTGGAGCGCCAACCATCCAGATGGTGCGGATGGAACTGGTTTTTACGGCGTGAGGTCCGGTGGTGGAACTGTGCGGCTGGTAAAAGGTGGAACAATTCCTCAGAGCACTCCCCATAGTAGATTCTGTACAGTATACAGAGAGACGCAACGTCTCTCCGCACTGACAGTGGATCGAGCCTATCGGAAAGCCTACGGTCATCGACAATTCGAGCTGCTCGACGTTGGATGCGGTCAAGAGGAAGGAGTTGATACTGTGGGGCTCCGGCCCAGAGATGAGAACAGTACTCCATATGCGGTCGCACCTGAGCCTTGTACAGCTGAAGTCGGTGGGCCGGCTTGAAGTACTGTCTCGATCTACTGAGCACACCAAGTTTTTTCGAGGCTAATTTAGCCTTCGCTTCCAAATGACTGCGGAATTGAACGTCACTCGAGATTTCAACTCCGAGGATTCCGATTTTCGGCGATATACTAAGGGGAGTACTCTTAAACCGAGGTTCTACGACAAATGGGGTCTTTTTAGCGGTGAACGCGCAAACCTGTGTCTTTAGGGGATTGAACTCGACAAGATTAAGTTCGCCCCAATCCGAGACTTCTTGGAGAGAAGACTCGACTTCAGACACAAGTTTGTTTCGACTCTCATTGAGGCTTTCCTTAGAGGTGTTTGCACGGCCGGGATAAAGAGCATCCCCCGTACTGTCGTCTGCATAGCAATGAATGTTACTGATTTGTAACAAATCATTGATATGCAGAAGAAACAGTGTAGGAGATAGCACGCAGCCTTGTGGGACACCAGCGTTCACATGAAGAGGCTTAGAGCAAGAACCGTCGATAACGACCTTAATGCTCCTCTCTTCCAGGAAGCTGGCAACCCAATCGCATAACCTCGCAGGAAGTCCGAAAGATGGTAATTTCGCTAGAAGTGCCTTGTGCCAGACCCGATCGAAGGCTTTCGCTACATCCAAACTTACAGCCAATGCCTCCCCTTTACTCTCAACCGCCTCCGTATATGTACTACTCCCGCCTAAATCTTAATATAAGCATTCTTATCAACGCATTAAACCCCTAAATCGATCCCTCAAAATCTCCTACCAAGAATCTCCAAGTATTTACTATTTACTATACGTGTAGAACAAAAAAGGCCACATTCCGTCGCAGACACCTAAACAATGGCGGCTGCATGGATGCTGTAACAATGCTTCTATTGTCCCGTAATAACGCACTAATGAATGATCCACGCTTAGACATGTTATAGTCCTTTTTTATATCTAGGATTTTTTTTTTATCTCTATATGTTTTATAATAACTATAAAGTCCTCCGCCACTCATGTCTGTCTGTCTATAGTAACATTTACTCAAATACTACTGGATTTGTTTTCACCAGTGGTCTTTGGAAGTGTTTGGATTGAAAAAAATTGCCAGACCGTCGCGTCAGACAAACAGACGACTGATCGACGAAGACACACTGACAGACATGCTTCTAGCAATAACGTGAGAATATATTTATATACTATTTAGATATTACTTTGAAATAATTATCAAAAATATTAATCGCTTTATCGAATTACATTTAACGAACTAAAAACAATTTTACGTAGGTAAATATTGTTCGTTTGATAAAAGTTTGATTTTTGCTAATTAGATCGGCTAATGATGCTAATGCGATTATTTTTCACGAATTTAATTGTAATGGAAAAATTTTAGTACATTTCCATGCTTCTATTGAGTTCTCTGTATTTTAGAACTAGCTTTGCCCTTGGGTTCACCCGCGTATAAAATGTATTTTACACATTGTTTTGTTTATTAGCTGTTTTTTATTCGGAATTTTATAAATCTCCTAATTCTTCTATTTGTCTACGGCCCTTGTCGCTGTTGTGGTTAAGCCGTAACAGAAAGACAGACAGACTTTCGGACTTTATAATATAATATTATTTCTTATTGTTTATAATATCTGCAATCGATTAATTCTACAATACCAAATAACAACAAGCTCATTACATTACAAAGAACATCACTCTTTAGTGTCTTCGACTAGTGATGTACATAACAATGATTTAGTTGAAGATATCGATAACCAGGTATATCGACGTGATAACTATCGAGCGAGGCAATTTTGGATACGCCATAATATATTCACGTCTGATTGTAGCTGATATTCTGGTATTAGGTAATGGTGGTCGATCAATAAAGACGTTAATTGTGGTCAGGGAACACGCGGTCATGCTTTCTAGGATAAAGTAAAAATTGTTTCAAATAAAAACAGCTTATGCGTGTTCTTTAATAAATTCAGACAACATTGCGCATGTATTGTTAATAGGTAGGTAGAACTTATTCTAATGTAAGTACCTAAAACTTCATACATTTATTTCCAGACTAGCTTTCCTCCCGCGGCATCGCCCGCGCAGTCAAAGAAAAACCCGCATAGTTCCCGTTCCCGTTGGATTTCCGGGATAAAATCTATCCTATGTCCTTTCTCGGGTATCAAAATATCTCTATACCAAATTTCATGCAAATTGGTTCAGTAGTTAAAGCGTGATTGAGTAACAGACAGACAGACAGACAGAGTTACTTTCGCATTTATAATATTAGTATGGATTTAAGAGAAGGTCGTCATGGATTTTCTTCATTGCCACGCGTCGTGGTCGAACCATCGCCCAGATCAAGAATTTCAATGTGTGGTCTTTCTATGATTGTCACATCGCATCTGAGCGTTTTAATTAGGGCCATTACACGAATTTTACGTTGTGGTTCGTTTACTATGGTCACGACACTTTCCCTGCAATTTTTACTCGCTTCGAGTGTAATATACTTACAGTTAAAAACTACGCATGTTTGTCACTTAACTCCTCTTAAACGTAAATTTTAATCATTTTTTTGTGTCTTTAGAAGTCAAGAATGATTTAAATTTACAATTTGAATCCGATAAGCTGCAAGCAAAATCTAGTATTAAATAGTCATTGATTAGAAACGCTCATTCCCTGGCCCTACACTATACCCCGTGATAACAAGCGCAAGAACAGGACTCTTGATAAGATAACAGTGAACAAGACAATGATAAAAATCAGACACATTAAGTGTTATCGAAGGAAACTTTCATATCTGATAGATAAAGTGCTGGATATTAAGGCTCTTTTTAATCAATGTTGTAGGTAATTACAACAGTTTTTCTGTGATCAAAACCTTAAATAATAATTGTGGTTTATTTTTATTTCATCAGTAAATTATAAAGAAGTAAAAACAATTAAAAAGTTTGCGAATTAGTTTTTTTCAAGAACTAGGATGACTCTCATGAACTCTCTTGAACTGCTGAAACAAAATTAAAAATATATATCATTTTTAAGAATGATGTAGGTTATCCGAAGAAGTAGTTGCTATTAAATTAAAATGAAAGGAGATGAATAATCAAATTAATAACGAACTATGTTCTAAATTCTATAACATAAGGTTGGTATTTACCTGAACAATAAATTATTATCATTTAATCTGAGCAAATCGGGTGATATTAAATAGTATTAAATTAATGACAACTAAGTCACTTAACTGTACTTTTATTTAACGATAAAATACGAACATATAAAAAAGCATAAGTCATAATCGTTCATTAAAAAATCAAAACTCATTGATTACATTTTTACACACACAGTTACACTCACTACATACATAGGAATTTGAATCTTTAGCCATTGCAATTAAATTCAATTTTAATTCCGTGCGAGTTAAGTGGTTGTAATTTAAACATTTAAATCAAATAAATGTTAACATGCAGTTGTTAAGGCCGGTTACTAACGAATTGTTATTTTGACAATTAATCACGATAATTATTAAAACACTGTTGTTAATATGAAACGAATTTTCATTTAGGTATAAGCAGGTATGATCATTTTACACTTATTACACTGAACCTATTTTGATGAAATTTTGTTTTTTTTTTATAAGTAATATTTTTCGTGAATTATAATGAAAACACATATTACATGGGATAAAAAAAGAAAGAAAATGCTTTTGTCAAGTAAACTAGAAATATATAAAGGTAATGCAATAAAAGGATAAGTACGGATATAAACATGAGGAACAATCATAAAACAATCTGAAACGTTTTACATTACATAACATAAATGATATGCATAAAATACACAGGTTCATTTTGAATTAGTTGATAATATTATTACACTTGTAATTGCGGTAGCATGCATTGTGGTCACTAGTGTTTGTGTGGAAACTAGGTCCCAAAAGTGTTTATTGCTTTCATAGTTTTAGTACTTTAAGTATTAAATATTTCATTTAGTTTACAAAAGTGGTTTAAATTATATAATAGACATTTGAAATACTGTTTATCTATTAAAGTTGGGGCGAGAGGCTAATATTAGTTGATTTAAAAATGTTCTATTTATTACATGTTTTTAAACACATAAAAATGATGATAAACACGAAAACTCGGTCAATGTTAAACGATTTTCCTCCAAAATTGAACTCTGAATAAACTTACAATTCCCACGTAAGTAAAAATAAAAATCTCAAATTTGATACACCAATCCAACGTTATTTAATTCCGAAGCGCTTTAAAGCGTCGCGTGTAAAAATCCTATATAAAAATCGAATAAAATAACACGTACTTTAACGAGGCGAGCGTCAAAATGGACGCATCCAATGTCATGTCCGATAATTTGACATGTGTTCGGATTTTTGACAGTCATGAATGGAATTAAAGGTTTTAAGTTTGGAATGCGCGCGCTTTTCTTCTTTTTTTATTTGTTTTATTAAAAGTGGTCTATACTCTATGGTTGGTTTTGTTCTGTGATATGCGAAATAAGTTAGAATTTTTTTTTAATTTTACTCAATCTTTATGAAGCGCGTCAAGTGTGTTTTACGCGCTTTCTACGTAGGTAATACGTGGTAATGCTTGCTACAGATTTTAACATTGATTACTTAAAAATAGCTCTATGTAAAATATGTTTTTACTTGTCTTATAAATTCTTGTAAAATTGATTATTTACATTTTGAATTAAGTATGCCACGGCTAAATGTACGGTATTTAGTATTCAACTGTGTTTCTCACTTTTCCACAAAGAATATAAAATTAATATAATTCATACATCAGAATTAATCTAGTAAGTCATTCGACACGTGGTCATGCACACACAATTCAATTGTACAATAAAATAATCCACCAAAACTATGTCAGTAAGTTGTAACAGACAAAGAGCTTTATGGTCGGATCTAGACCCACTTTGCCGCAGAGCTAAGAAATCTAGTTTAATCCAGTATAACCCAGCTCTATGTCAAGTGACATTAAAAGTTTTGCGGGACCTTTTAATTCTTCACTCGGTTTGACATTGTTACTGTCATAGAGTATAGAGTACAGAGACTATTTTTTTCGTTATGATGTTAGATGCAGTTCATCTAATTCAGTGATTTTTAACAGTATTATAGTCTGCACGCTATCAGGCTAGAAGTTTTTTGTATCTATACTAATATTATAAAGCTGAAGAGTTTGTTTGTTTGTTTGAACGCGCTTATCTCTGGAACTACTGGTCCGATTTGAAAAATTATTTCGGTGTTAGATAGCCCATTTATCGAGGAAGGCTATAGGATGCGGGTGAAACCCCGAAGCGCAGCTACTAATAGGTAGCCATTCGTGTTTACAGCTATTAAGACGAGATATTATTAAAAAATAAGTAAGTATCAAAGATAAAATCTTATTAATAATTATTAATAACACACACATTTACTTAATCTTTATAAATTGTGAGTGAGTGTGAGTGTATCTATTAATAATTAAAGTATGTAATAACATACTTAAATATTAATACTGGGTATATTTTAATTCGGATTCATGCTCGTCAGATTTGTATGTATGGTATCTGTTGACTTGTATGTTCAACATACAACAAGAGTCAATACCTATACGTTACGTTGTATCAATTTTAATAACCAGAATATTCTCAAATGACTTATTTCATACAGCTTATAAAGATACAGTAATCCAAAATTAATAATGCGCATGCAAATCTTCGCTAATTGTCGTATTTCCGAAGACACTCGAATCATTGAATCGTAAGAGCCCTAAACAACGAACTTGCATTTTACACCTTGTTCAAAAGAAATAGAAGTCAATTCACGGTCATACACAATCAAAAACAAATCGGGCGGTAGGTGACGGTAGCCTGTCAGTCAAAAAACTCAAAAATCCGTCAGTTGTCTTTAAATATTGGTGGTGACTGCACGTGTTCTCTCTGTGTGGAATTATATAGAGCGGCTATTACGTACCCTTCTTGGGTTTTTTTTTAAAGGTGAATTGAATTAATCGATGAAATGATTTACACAGGTGATGGCAGTAGGGAAAGTGAAAATGAAGAAGAGTTCCGATGTACCTATCTAAAATTCTTTTTTTTTTTTGTAATTGTCATAATATTGAAGAATGATCAGTACTGTAAATACTTTTGAACTGAGATTTTAATGATAAGATTTACATATATTATGGTTTAAATATGAACCTGTGTTTGAAAACCATACTTAATACAATATAAATTTTGTGTTATTTTAACCTTCTTTTCTTCCATCATTACACCAGCTTCAGTAAGACACTTTAAAAGTACTATAAAATTTTACAAGTAAATCAATCAAAAAAAAAAAATATATTCGCAATCGTGGGGTTATACTCGCTACTTACAAGGAATTATCGAAACAAAATCGTTACTTACCTACAAATACATATTAATCTCTTTTAGCACAAAACATATAATTTGACTAAATTATGCATGAAGAAAATGCATTTAACCGCTCTATATAGATATCATCTTCGGACGCTCCGAGAATATGACAGTTGCCGAACAGTGACGAAGATTTCTATGCGCATTATAACTCTTGGAGTACTGTACATACAAACGCAATCCGCGCAAACAACTTGGGTAAAATTCCGATCTTTCATAAGACTTTGAAACACCATAAAGTCTGTAAAGATAGAATTCTGACAAGCGTTAATCCGAAAGAAATTAAACACCCTCCTGGTTTAATATTTAAAATACGGGCTACGAATTGCGATTTGGGGTAACCAGGTGTACGAAACTTGGTGTTGTGGTAATGTAGGGAATTCGGCGATTTGCAGTGTGACTATTTTACAATGGAAATACTCCAGAAAGACATATAAAAATACTACAATAAATATTTTATATAATATAATATATTATAACATGATATAATATTATTTAAGTAGAACAATTTTGTGGAACACGCAATTTTTAATCTTAAGATAACAGACGTGCTAAAAAAATAATGATTAATGTTATCTCAATATTTCACTCTAGATATAAGAATAAAACCAATTTATAATGCTTAGCTTTATATTTAGCATGTTCAGAAAAAAACACAGACAATCCAGTCTACATAAGTTTTCGGGAACATAAAATCTTCCTTCGCCCATAGATCACAAGGCTACCAATTAATAAACTGTACTGTTTCATTGCATTTTATATTATTTCCTAAGTTTATTTCAATAAAGAACTATAAAAATAAAACATAATGATAAATACAGCCAGACATTTCACAAATCACCCAAATTGCACCTTCACCAGCAACCCATACATATTCATGTGGAACCCCAAATTGTTAAAGATAAAGTTAGAAGTGCCGGCTGTTAGTAAAAATGTCGCCGAGACTTCGTGATGATTTGCATTGCGAAATATGTTGATAAACTTTTAAATTACTTCGTATGTGGATATTAATTTTGGTACTTGGTTTGTTTTTGTTAAATATACATGTAATTTATTTGAAGATATAATATATTATGTATAGATGAAGATATTGAAAAGCTGTTTCTAGATATTTTTAGTATGTCTCTTTGTTACTATTGTTTGAAGATTGTTTGTATCTCGATTAATATTGTACGTATGCTTCCTAATGCTTAATAATATTATGATCAAGTTCAGTAGGTTTTTTATAAATAGGTACCAATAAAAAGAAGATTGGTTTGGTTATTTTATATGTTTCTTATAATTTCGATCGATTGGAACTTTTTAAGATATTTTTAATTCAGAAAGAATTAGGATTCCTACAAAAAACATAATATAACACGGACAAAGTCGCATGCTTCATTCAGCTCGTAATCTATACTAATATTATAAAGCTTAAGATTTTGTTTGTTTGTTTGAACGCGCTAATCTCAAGAACTACTGATCCGTTATGAAAAATTCTTTCGGTGTTAGATAGCCCATTTATCGAGGAAGGCTATAGGCTATATATCATCATGCTAAGACCAACAGAAGCGGAGCCATTCGGGTGAAACCGCGGAGCGCAGCTAGTGAAAAATAAGTACCATTTTCAAGTAAAAGCATTGAGATATTATCTAGTGCCTCTTTATACAATATTCGTTTACAAAGTTTAACTTCACCGTGATTGATTTTCTTCAAGCTTGCACTGGCATAATTACATTGACTTGTTATATTATGGTTTAAGTATCTCGACTATTTATTGATGAATATTTAACACTATTGTAAATAGAATTCAGTAGTACCTACTACTGCTAAAAAATAGAAGTTAACTCAAAATAAACAGCAAGAAGTTACTTAGAAGAAGTAGTAGTAAGTAAAGTAAGTTGTGAAGTGGTTAATAACCTTAGTTATTATCGCGTATTTGAATTGTTGAATAATCTTAATATATGTAGGTATATAAATCTCGTGTCACAATGTTTGTTCTCAATGGACTCCTAAACCACTTAACCGATTATAATAAAATTCGCACACCATGTGCAGTTCAATCCAACTTGAGAGATAGTTGGTTTTATCCCGGAAATCCCTCGGGAACGGGAACTATGTGGGTTTTTCTTTGAAAACGCGGGCGAAGCCGCGGGCGAAAAGCTAGTATATTATAACATGACACATTATAGTGTTCTATTTCTTCTAAACATAGCTGATAACCAACCAAGATGTTTTCATTCCCTATAATATAATCTTAAATTTAAACGTGTTAAACATAATACTACAACAGAACACATCAGGTCTGTAGTCTTATTTCCAACTTAAAATAAACCTCCAACTAAACTATATTATAAATCTGCTACCAAAAGGTCCCTTCATAATACCACTTCATTTGTCACGGAGGCAGCTGGCTGGCTGTTAATATGGCAAGCTTCCAGAATTCTAAGGTACTGAAATCAGCAGAATTACAATAGGCTGGTAATTGTAGTATTGGTTTTTGGATATAGAAATTAAGAATTTAAGTTTGTGTGATTCAGTTAACTTTAATAATATTATAATGCTGAAGAGTTTGTTTGAACGCGCTAATCTCAGAAACTACTGGTCTGATTTGAAAAATTCTTTCGATGTTAGATAGCCCATTTATCGAGCAAGGCTATAGGCTACATATTATCATCTCGCTCAGACCAACAGGAGCGGTGCACTGCGGGTAAAACCGCGGAGCACAGCTAGTAGGTAATAATATAAAGACGAGTTTAGCATAGAAAAATGTTAATGTAATAAGTTGAAAAGCTGTCCTTGCAATAAGAAAATTCAGTTAAAGTAGCGTTTAGCTACTATTATGTATTCTGTGGTTAAAGTTTCAGGAGCTTATCTGTCAATTCTAGAGTATAATAGATCTTCACGTGCATATAACATTTGTTGTTGTATTGTATATATTTAAAGTAATTACATACAAAATAGTAAAATGAAATGCCCAACTTCTCCTTTTAACCTTAATACAAGCACTAACATTGATTCCTTTGAACTATACCCAGAACACTGCTTAGGTTTCACAAGTTAAGTTTTACGATCCCAGTACTAAAACCATTTCGGCCGTCGTCAAATTTTATTGAGAACCTGAAATTTTTTATCTCGCTATATTCCCTAAAATGTCACGTACCAACTATCTTCATTCCCTTGAATATTTGATTAAATATACAATTGTGCCCTTCGTTCGTTTAATCAAGATTTTTCTTTGAATAGCGTTATTGCTTTTTGCAATTTATATATATCTGGATAATAAAATTCTTTTTTTTTATTGAAGATTTTATTTAAAAAGCGATGTATTAAACATACTGTGACGATGTTATAAAAAATTTACATTTGTTTGTTTGTTTGGACGCGCTTATCTCAAGAACTACTGGTCCGATTTAAAAATTATTTCGGTGTTAGATAGCCCATTTATCGAGTGAGACTGTAGACTATATAATATTATCATCCCGCTGAGACCAACAGGAGCGGAGCAATGCAGGTAAAACCGCGGAGCACAGGTAGTATTTAATAAAAGGCACATTATTATATTGAATTTGCTGCAAATGTAGGTTGATAACCTGCTTACAACAAAAATGATTTGGAAAACATGTTTAAGGTCTAGGTCTGGGTCGAATAGCCTACCGCCTACTTTTTTCTGTTCGTTTATATCTCCCTGTAAATAATTGTATAAATAAATAAATATCCAAACAAATTACATCACACGTCGTTATAATAATCATTGGGGAAACAAACTAAAACAATAATTAACTCCGGGATAAGCCCGGGTCGCTAAAGCCCGGGCCTTTATCGCCCATGGCCCCGTTATATGACTGGTATTAACAGATATTTAGTAGGCGGGTTTTTATAGACTTGTAACTAGACTTGGAAATGTTTAATTGGAAAAACTACTATTATATTTTGGTTAAAGTTAGTTCAAGCGAATGGTCACAATTTATTTTAATTTGATAAATAATTTCAGAACTTTTTCTGTGCAGCAATAATAACTTCTTATGTTTCTCTTAAAGCTATTAAAAATACTCCTTTTCTCCTAGGCATAGAATTGTAAAATCAATAGTATAGAATCTTTTTGAGATAAGAAAAATGTAAGATTTCTTGATTACAAAAGAAAGTTAAGTTAGCACGAAATGATGAAATATTTGAAATTCAATGTATTGTATAAAAACGCATTTAAATTTAGGAAGAAAACGTTATATCCCGAAAATCAACAAACATACAGATACTAAAACGATGATTATGGAACATGTAATCAAATGGACATAAAATTTATAGGATAATCCACGGATAACTTACTTTATGGGGTTAAATTCGGATATAGAACTACTAGAAATACCGAATTAAAGAATAACAATAACACTCTTGTGAAAATATGTAGCTCTATTGTTTTACATGTTGTTTGTAAGTCCACATCATTAGATTGAATTTCGATTCCGACATTTAAGTAAATGTTAAATGTAGAATGCGAAAATAGAAAACAATGATTTTAAAATTCGTCCAGAATTTCAAAAAGTACTCCTAACTTTTATTATTGTAAACGCTATCAAAGTAGACAATTACATAAATAGGAAATCAGAAGCATCGGCCACCATTAGCGAAACAAAGCCAAAAGCACATGAAATGCTCTATCACTAAAATTTTTGATCGTATGGTTCCAAATCCAAACATTGCGTTGAAAACTTCTTACACCCAACCATTTCCAGAAGAACATTATTCTTAATCCATGTTATGTGAGCCAAGATTATTGCTTGCAACTTTGTTCCTTCCTACTCTATTTGCGGCAATGTTTATAGCCCATTAGGAAGAAAACTGGCCGTTACAGTAATGAAAACAGAGTGGACGAGACGCTCATCATGGGATAATCTGAGGCTCTGGTAATCTTAGATATTAAACTTATAAGCTTTGGATTGTGGTAAAATTACGTATTACAATGCTAGAGCTAGGTTTAAAGGGTATTAAAGGAACTCAATTGGTACTTAGAGTATGATTATACATATGTGGATATAATTGTCTAAAGGAGAAGTCTTATTAGTTTCATTTTTGCTGTTAAACGATTGTAGTGTCCCCTAGTAGGGTTTATGTATTATCATATGCATTACAGTAAGATTTGCGAAAGATGACCACGGCGCAGAAGGCATATTTTAGGTCCCTATGGAGGTGCGAGGTGAGGCGGGGAGGATTTAAGTTTTAAATAAATAAAAAATAAATTATGTAACCAATATTAAAATATTATTTTGTCTTATGGCTTTTCTTCATGAGTGAACGTGAGACGGCCGCCATTTTTCATATTTCGTGAATCGTACTGTACACAATATAATATGTTCCTATGTCCCTCATTTATTATAGCAGTAATCAGAAATAATTTATAAAATATGGGCTGTAAAAAAAAAAATGCAAAAGGTATTCAGAAAATATCCTGGAGAACTTATTTAATATATTCCTTCATGTATTTCGCATAACATAAAGCGTAAATATTGTAATGTAAATGAAAATGCTGCTGAAACTTCTATATCAAAGATCTGTAGGACATTATTTAAAGACTTGAGCACCCAATATTTCTCTTTTAACAAAAGGCTCATTATAACTTCTTAATAGCAAATTATAATTACCCAACCAAGTAATTTTAGGATTCGACAATATCCTAAAAATCCTCAGTTAAAATTCTAAGCACTTTGATCTCGAATAATCCACATTAGGTACAGGAGATACAGAGTGTGACTTACGGGATAGAATGGAAAGCCATATTCAGCTTGCGAATACGCTAAGCTGTCTAGGCGGGCATCGGCCTCAAAGTGTAGCTAAACTTATTTACTTCTTAATTAAAGAAAGCTGTTGCTATTGGGAAGATGCTTCGAGTGCTGTAATGGTTAAGATCTTTTTATATGGGTTTATCGTTTGGGTTCCAGTGAAGTTTTATTTTTTTGTAAGCAAGTATATAAATTTACTATGTATTTGCTATGTCCTAAATTTAACGTTCTGTATGTGTAATCTTTATAAATTATTTGATACTTTTTTAGATATTCCAGGCAGTATACTCCGTCATCGCTTCATCAGAAAAAATCCCATCAAATACGTAATGTTAAACACTTAATCACATATGTTTAAGAGATAATTAAACCAACAAAAATTCCAATCTTAATATAATATTGGTAGCAAAGAAGGCACGTGACAGGCTTATCCTACTAATATTATAAACTAGCTTCCGCCCGCGACTCCGTCCGCGCGGATGTCGGTCTTCGCGTGGATGGTTTATTTCTCCATTTTGAGTAACTCTGACAACGACATCTTATAAATATCTATTGGACCCAAATACGGCTAGGCCTATAATAATACGCAACGTGTGTTCGCGGTTCTACAGAACAACGTCTATGTATAAAACTAAAAAATTAAGATTAATTTTTTTCTACGTATTTTTCCAGGATAAAAAGTATCCTATTTTACGCCCGGGATAATAAGGTATAATTATACCAAGTTTCATCGAAATCGAACCGTTAGTTTTCACGTGATGCCTTCACATACAGACAGACAGACAGACAGACAGACAAAAATTTTTTTAATTACATATTTGGGTTTGGTATCGATCCAGTAACACCCCCTGCTATTTATTTTTTCAATATTTTCAATGTACAGAATTGATTGACCCTTCTACAGATTTATTATATGTATAGATGAGAAAATTTGTGAGGATGTGTGTGTGTGTGTTTGTTACTCTTTCGCGCAAATACTACTGAACCGATTACAATGAAATTTAGCACACATATAGAGGGTAACTTGGATTAACACATAGGATAGGTTTTTCCCGGAAATCTCACGGGAATAGGAACTATGCGGGGTTTCCTTTGAAAACGCGGGTGAAGCCGCAGACGGAAATCTAGTAACATATTATTATTTGATCTTTCTTTTGCTTCTATACCTAGAATTGAATTCTACTGACAACCAACTCAAAACCCAGTTCCATTTAATTATGACAAGACAGGATTTCGGCAATAACCAAACCACATCTAATACCCTTAATGACGTGACTTCTAACGTCACGCTAACAAGTTAATAAGATATTCGATTACAATTAACCGACAGACGAACTTCAATTACTGTTGTGTATTTGATTATTTTGATTAAACTAAGGCCTCGTACAAACTAGATACGTTTGATAAATATGAATTAGCTTGTACGGTAGCTTTGAAAGGGAAGAATATTTTGATTGTTTGGTTATTTTCTTCAAAGGGTTTTTTTGTGTTATGAAAAGAAAGTTTTTAAGGATATTTCGATGTTTACTAACTAGGTATAATTGTTTTATTTGTTTGTTTATTATTGTCAAAAGACAGCTTAATATCATACTTTTAAATGAGAAAAATCGCACAATTGCTTATAGTTGTAATATATTAAATAACAATCAATAATTTTTTATTTAATTACAGTGACAGTTATTAATTTTGAATGTAGATATTTTAGTTCAAGAAACATGACGATAATATAAGTAGAAATGGTCAGTTAAATAACATGAATGTTTGCAAATATCTTTGGATGTTTATGTAAATGACGCCTAAACATCTGTAGGTACACAGTCGAATGAAATGTGGAATAATATAATATGTAGTTAAATTATGATAATGTATTATTTACATAGGAGTTCGAGTTCTTATAGATTTACTCTTATCGTTATTGTTTCTATTGTATTTTATACTAGTGATTCCCCGCTTAGCACGTGGTACATTTTATATAAAAAATAAAGGTTAATATAACCTTTACATCTCAGAGATCACGTACCTACATATCAAACGGTGAAAAATTTTTTTTTTTAACTTATCATATAGTTCCTGAGAATAGCGCGTTCAAACAAACGAATTTATCATTTATATAATAATACTTAGTATAGTTAAGTACCTTTATATAAAGTAAGTTTACGTAAGTAAGGAATTACAGAAACGAATTTAACTCCAAATTTTTGAATGGATAGTTCAACATAATCCGAATTAAGACCAACTGAAATACGCTCCGCAAATTGCAATTTCGTTAAACAAAAGCAAATCTAAGCAACTCCAGTTTTAAAAAGCCACAGTAAAATATAATGGCGGCGGAGGAACTAAGAAATTCGAGTGCAATATAAACTCGGTAACTCTGGATCAGTGAAAAAGAGATTGTTTAAGTAAATTATTCGAGACTGTAGACCGGGTAATTATTTTAACTGGGGTCAAGATAGGAATGAATTGAGTTATAGTTCCAGACTTAATCAGACTTTAATACAACCGCTTATCAGTAAGCGATTTTTCTTTGAGAGTAATGTAAGATTGTAGATTGCCCTGAAATATGTTTATTAGTTCGCGGTTTCTTTTCTGATTTATATTTTCGTGTCTGGAAGTTTTATCTCGCTTGTTTTAATGTGGACTCTTTTTCTTGACTGTGTTAGTGATGAGAAATGTATAGCTCCTGGATTTACTTTGTGTTTTTCTTTTTACTGTTGTTTGGAACGAAAATAATTAAGTATTCTTATTACAATAATATTCTCAGTAATTTTGCTTCATATAAAACTTAGAAACAATTATATTAATTATAATTAATTAAATGCGTACCTACTGGAAGATTATTTTGCATGTTAGTTCTTTTTTTTCACCTTTAGGTTATGGCCTACATTATCTAAGCCCCATTTGACACGAAATTAAAGAAATAAAACTACTTTGTGACTTTAAATCATGAACCCGTCAAATTCTGTAAATTAAAAAAAAACAAATAACGCGGTGTTTACCAAAACCATAGCGCAGATTATAAACCAAACTTCGAAAGTGCACACCGACAGATGGCGCTGAATTAAAACAATTTCCCGCGCAAACAATATCTTTATTAAATTTGGAACTTTATCCAATGGCACGATTAGTTAAACGGCGTGTTATATTTCAACGTTTGCTTCTGAATATTCTGATGAATTTATTATGTTTCGAGGTGAAACTTCTGCGTCTGTTCAGCAAGCGATTAGTGGAAGGGAATCGAATTGAGATGCGTTTTGTTATTGTAATATAGATGTTGCGAGTGAAAACATAATTCAAAACATTATTGCTATATAATAAAAAATACTAGAAATTAAATGCATTTCTGTATTTTTTACACTAACTGACCGGTTGGCTTAGTTGGTACCTAGTGACCCTGCTTTCCAAGCCGGAGGTCGTGGGTTCGATTCCTACCCAGGGCAAATATTTTTGTGATGAACATAGATCTTTGCTTTGTAGTTGGGCATTTATTATCTATATAAGTATTTATTTCAAAATTATATATCATCAGCCATTTGGTTTCCACAACACAAGCGAAAGCTTAGTATGGGATCAGATCGTGCCGTGTGTGAAAAGTTCCTGCAATTCTTTTTTACACTTTCTTGATTAAATCGCTCAAATAATATCTTGATGAGTTGAAAATGTAATAGGTTAAGTTTGAGCCAATAAACCAGTAAAATAGTGGCGGGAAAATAAAGCAAATAATAAAAACTATAGTAAAAAGTTTAATCTAGCCATAGTGTTCAACTTCCATTGAATTATTCACTTAAATACAATTAGCTAATTCAAACTAAAACTTTTATATTAAGGATGAAAGACCATTCACTGTATCTTGTAGCTTGCTAGTTGCTACTCTAAAGATTTCTTGTTCTATTTAGCTTTTTTCATCTATTTCATCCTTGCGTTTAAATCAATTTCTAAATGCACATAGAAAAGGTTAAATGATTAATTGAAAATCATGTAATGCTTTGTGAGAACAAAAAGTCTATGTTAATTTTGAGAATAAAAGATGTTATAGATTCGCGTGCACTACAGATACCTACTACGATATTCCTTTAGTAAGTAAGTAATTTGATTGTATTATTTAATTTAAATGCTTTTAAAGTTTTTACACTAAAATCAAAACAGTAAGTAGATACTAAACGCATTCGGTTCATAATATTTCGGTAAGACTCCATTTTCTTTTACCTGGCAAAAATCTCAAATCGAACAAAAAATATAATTACTTATTATGTGCCCATCAAACCATGATAAATGTACACTTAGAAAATATTCATTAATGATAAAATGGTAAAATTAATAAGCTAGCGTACATTCTGTACGTAAAGTAGACATTTGACGTTGCGAAGTTGGAAAGCCAGCACTAATTAGATTAAAAAACAACACTTTTAACTCAGCGACATGAGATTCTTGACCCATATGGAGCGCGGGTAATTAGAACTATCTATTTGTAGAAATATTCTAGAAACATCTAGAACGTTATAACGCTTTTAAACTTGCTTAGTGGCTTAGTGTAGGAAAATTGAGATGGAATAAAGAAACTTTATGTGAGTACTTGGTAGATGTTTATCAGGACAAATATTTCAGGACAATTTTCACACACGGCACGATCTGATCCCATACTAAGCTTTCGCTTGTATTACGGAAACCAGATGGCTGATAAACATACATATATAATTCTAAATATAATACAAACATACTACAAAATTAAAAAAAATAATAATATCAAATCCTACTGATATCTCAGCTATAATGTCAAGTCTGTGGTTATATTATTATATCTTAAAAAAAGCGCCTACAAGATAATTTTGATTGAGGTTGTAAAGTCAAAACTTTACTGTTAGTTTGATTCATTCTTAAACGTATGCAATGCCAAAGATATATCAAAATAAATAACAAAGACCCCGAAAGAAAATTCTTCATAAATATTACAAAAAAATCCAAACCCGAACATGAAATTCGAGAAAAAAAATACAGTCAAAACCGAAAAATTTTACACATGCCGTGTACAAAGACGAAAATGCGCATTCATTAAAAACTAGGAAAAAATTATAATTGCAAGCGAACTATTTTAGTTACGTAGCAACGTTTTTTTAGTAGGTTTTGTCAATGCGTACTTGTAGCCTGAGGCTTTCGACGGGCTTTTGAAAGCGTAGTGTCATTTTTATGGGTATTTCGCTAGGAATGCTGGCAGTAAAAATATTTACATTTTTATTTTTTACATAGTGAGCCTGTATTGTTTACGGCCGGATTGTTTGACTGACTTCAGATGTCGCTAATGGCGTGATCGAGTGAAATAATTGTTTTGTAATTTTCTTTTTTAGTAATAAATGTAGTGTGATTGTTGTGTTTGCTTTAGTTCCGTATTGTGCTAGCAGCTAGATAATAAATACCTTTATGCTAAATTATTAAATCAAAAATAACGTAAATGATAAGACAAGTTCAGTTTCAAATAAGTTCCGTGATAGTAGGACAGGTAATAGAATACTTATAAATAAAATATGTTAATTTCTAATTCCAAAAATTATTAATAATTCAAGAGATAATAATGTAAATTAGCATAAAAAAATGCTGTAAATATTAAAAATACATTACACTAATATATTCATCAGTTCCCTAATCACCCGGGAAGACATTCCTCATTACCGCTCCGCAGCCTCCGCTGCCGCCATTTTCTTTTTAATCAATCGTAAATGTCAAAGACTCGGCTTTCAGCCAGGGACGCAATTAAAAATTGCTTTGTGCGAACGCGTGTGTCCCAGCCTTTACGGGATTATCGCGCGAAACCGCCGTTAGGAGGCGCTTTAATTAAATTTTAAATTTCGAACGTTTAAGCGTTTTGAAACGCGCGCGTGTAAATGGATTAACGTGGGAGATTCGCGCCTTTTTTATTCTTTTTTTTTATTTTAAACTTGCTCTTTGATTAATAATTGATATCTATAATTAAAGATATTCAAGTGCACCTAAAATATTTAGCTAAATTGAAACAAATTATACCTACACATTTTCTTGCGTTGTTTAAATAACAGTTAGGCGTAGTGTTTACTTAAATTGATTTCTT
This sequence comes from Colias croceus, assembly GCF_905220415.1. NCBI lineage: Eukaryota > Metazoa > Arthropoda > Insecta > Lepidoptera > Pieridae > Colias > Colias croceus. The sequence goes on along the minus strand of NC_059541.1, from coordinate 844,217 downwards.
ATGGAAAAAGATGCAAAAAAACTTATTTTGGATTTTATTAATTCAAACTGAATAATAAATCAAATCAAGCATTTAAAACTAACCTTTCAGGCGACTACACCACCGAAACTAGCGCCCCCCCAACATTTTATTTTTTTACTCCTAAACCAGATCAAATTTAAAAAATCTAGCTCGGTACTTTGCTAGTATATTACTTGTAGTATTTTTGGTATTTCTTTTCATTATTTTGCATTCGGTAAATTAGGAGAACTTTTGATTACCGCCAAAAGTGGCCACTTTTGGCGGTAATCAAAAGTTCTCTAGAATAATGAACAGTTAGAATAGTGAAAAGTAATACCAAAAATACTACAAGTAATATACTAGCAAAGTACCGAGCTAGATTTTTTAAATTTGATCTGGTTAAGGAGTAAAAAAATAAAATGTTCGGTGGCGCTAGTTTCGGTGGTGTAGGCCTCTTCAGGTGTATACTAAGTTGTAGCTATTAAATAAAACAATTATTCATGTTATAATGTTATCGATATAATTTTGTCCAATAAATAACTTCAATAATTCTCTCCATACTGACATAATGGTATTTTAACACCTACTCCAAATAAGGAAGAATTTATTAACAGTAATTGTACGAACACAGATTGAGTTGAGAGAATATTATAACCCTTTTCTGCAGGCCGTAGCTGTTATGCTAAAGATTACCTACTTTTAAATCCTTATTTAAAAGTAATAATATTAGAAATTTTTTTTAGTACCTTTACTTCAAAAAAATTATCACTAGCTGCTCCAGCAGAAGTTATACTGTCCCATTGTCCCTTTTTGGTTTTTTTCTCTCGTTAAGAAAATTCTTTGTGCTTCGACAAAAACGTTAAAAAAGAAGCCGAATTGGCCGAGCCGTTCACGAGTTACCCTGAGCAACACATTTGGCGATTCGTTTTTATATATATTATAATATTATACATAATATAGGTATGAAAACATTATCTGTCCGTGAAGGTTATTTATACAAAAACTACATAAATCGAGATAATATTGATTCTATTTGATATTCGATATTTTTTCGCATAAACTTACGGCTATTTACTACAGATTGTGAATGTTTGTTACCTACTCTTTACGCCTAAATGGAATAAATAAAGAAATAAAGTATTTATTTCAACAAACAAACACACAACAATAAACATTATAAATTGGTAAAGCTATTTATATAGTGGGTGTTTTAAATTTAATTTCATGCTTTAAAACTTATAACTACAGAAATTCTCCTTTTGAACACAAAACAATGCATTATTTATAAGTATACTTATTGCCTTTTGTTTCCGTGTGGGATACATTGCAACGCAAATCTCACCGATATTTCGATCCCCATAATTTATCCTTTATCGATCGATAATTTATCGAGTGTTTCAGTAATTGACACACACGAGTGAAATTGGGCGTTCCAAATCTGATTTATAGCAGTAAGTAATTGTTTTTTTTTTTTTTAAGTTTAAGAGAGGTTTTGAGGTTCATTACTTGGTAATGGTCGAGGGGGCTATTATGTAGGCTAGGTAATTATTATTCATTAGCTAATATAAAAATATACTGATATTGTTCTTCTTATAAAAGAAAAGCAGTTGAACAGCTTATTATAAAAAAATGTATTGTATCATTCTTCTGTATCGGTTAAGTACTGCAAAAAAATTAGTTTAGTTAAGTTTATGTATTTATTAAGCACATTCCTTATATACCTTTATTGAAATGGTGAAAAAGCTAGTAGCTACCTAGCTTTTAGATATTTTATAGATAATTAATGATTATATTCCCAAATAAGTTTAAATTGACTAACATTTAAAATAACAATTCACCAAGTCTAAAAAATAAAATAGTGAAAAATCCACCAGCACAAATAAAGACCCTAATGTCATACAAATAAAGCCCACAATACATCGCCCATAACCCAACCCGTCAATAAGACAGCGGGTCACAGCGACCCTCGAATTTTAACTTCGCCTTATTAATACAGTCAGTGATTAGTAACTTTCCGATTCCAACTTCCAAAGTCCCAATGAGCAGCAATTATTCGACACATTGATTTATTGTTTCATTCCGAAACTTTTTGACCAATTGTCCTTGCGAAGTTCGCCATCGCTGATTTCATCTAAAATATCGAGGCGCTTTAATAACTTTTGATACAAACTTTCCTATCTACGTGATGGGGCACGACTTCGCCATTGTTATATTCATTTACTGATGTTTTTATTCATGATATTTGGAAATTATTAGGGAATTAATGATGGGCTTTGTGTTTTGTTCTTTGTGTTATTGGATAGATAATTAAAAAGTGAACGCTAAGTTACTGACATAATAGAATAAAGGAAAGAGCATTAAATTAAGTTGATATTTTAGAAAACTAGATATTTATGTATCAATAGCGTTATTATAAGTCTTCATTGAGGTTTTGGTAATATTTATTCAAAACAGCATCAATCTGTTTACTGTAATAATTCATCTTGTCCTGTTTAGGATTTGAAGTGAACACCTATCAGACAAACAAACATTTCGCTCTTAAGTTTAACGTGCCAAAGATGTTCAAATACAAAGGAATGTTGTTTTGTTTACAACAAATATTATTTTACTATAACGCGAAGGCGTAGGCCACGACGTGGTGGAGGCGTGGCTTGCTTTGTCTTGTATCAATGTATTTTAAAATGAACCCTTTCTGTTAAGGCCATGTAGGCTAGGCATTATAATCTTTATAAATTAATGCCTTCTACAATACCTTCTTCAACATATTTTACAGTAAACCCTGCATGTATTGCTATGATAAATAAAATATAACCACTTAATTATTGTGATAGGAATATTACAATAAAATAATCGAATTTCGATATTTAATAATATTTATATGTGTAATTATAATATAATGTAAAACAAATTAAATTAAGAAATTACCCATTGTTTTACAGTATTAACCCTCAAACGCTGACTGCTGAATTTATTTTCTAAAATAAATTCAGAAACTCCTATTTTAAATAATCGTGTGATTAAACCACAAACATTCTCCTTAACAGGCCACGCATCCATCCATACTCCGGAACAATGAAAAGACATTATCTATGCAAGACATCGGGGGTCAGCGAACAAAAAGCAACTTTTAATATTTCCTACTACAATGCTGACGCGAACTATACCGATTGTGATGTTAAAATTGCTTGGAATATTTTGTTACTTGCTTCCTTGACTTATTTTGCTTACGGTTTGAGCTGTACTAGGCTGGAATAGATTTATTTTACCGGTTTTTTATATCGGTCATGTTATTTTGTACTATTTTTCTTATCATTATTAAAGCAGTATTACTTGCAACTATTATTTCCATCACGCATTATAGTTAATTTGATATTTTGAAATAACCTTATTAGACTTGAATACAGGAAAAATGTACTGGTATTGTTGTACAAATATTTTTCGAAGAATCAATTTTATTAAAACATTCTCGGTAACATTTTCCACAAATAGAAAATATTATGAAAACCTCTAAAACAAACGCCCACCACCATAAAGCAATATTATTTATTTTCTCATCTAAACAACCTACCAATTTGTTAATTTAATTAAAACGCTGTCCTAATATTTATTTTCAGAGATCTTAATCACCTGTCATATCTATCATCAATATTTATACAGCCACTGTTTAACTAAATACCAACACGTCCATTATAAATTTAGGTTACACTACAACTAATGTATTTGCTTAAAGATGTCACATTAAATGAAAAGAATGAAAAACATTCGACATAAAACGAAATTAATCTCGGCGCTCCCATTCCACGCGACAACTAAAATATGATTTGAGAGGCAGAGCGAATGCACAATGAGGTACAAAATTGGACTTTGCCCCTTTAAGAATAGAATAAAACCACACGGCTTCGCTTTAATATAACTCCCGTGTAGTGTAAAATGATTTTATCTTTGCGGGAATATTATTTGTTTTCGCAAACTATCGCAAGGTCATGATAATTTTGTTTTGTGTTATAAATTGTGTAAAATTTTATGCGGTTAAATAGAGGTTGGATATTTAGCACTGGCTATATGAACATATTATGATATTATGAAATAACGTGATCTTTTTTCATTAAGATAATTAATGTAATTATGAATGCTATACCTACAAGGTACGCATATGTGGGGATAAGGTCTTCATAGCAATAAGGTGATACAACACAAAAACAGTAAACAGTAAGCCCAGAATCCACTCAAAACTACAATCTACAAATACTACTAAGCGTTTTCAGTGTGATAATTATGTGATGTCTAAAGTCCCACAAAACAAATAACCGCACTAAAACTCGAAACATTTACCGTCAGTGTCAATTAAAAATAATTAAACAGCACGCGATGTCGCCAATAAAAAGGTTTATTAACAAATTGTCACTCGCTCACTAATTACGGAGCGCAGTTGAAGGGTTAAGCCCGCCATTTTTCACACGGCTTATGGGCCTCACCTCTGGCTGCCGATGTTTGCGATTTAAACCTTAATTTTTAAATAGACTGTTTATTTAAGGTGAACAGACACTGCAATAATCTATACTAATATTATAAAGAGGAAAGGTTTGTATGTATGTATGTATGGTTTTCACGCATAAACTACTGGACCGATTTTGATGAAATTTGACACAGACAATCTTTAGACCCTGTAACTTTTTTATTTTAATGTGTTAAATAATTATTAACCATTGTTTCGATTAAACGATATTGATAAATGATGTTATTTAAAAATGTAATGGTTAACTTTTTGTTTGTCTTAGAAACGAAGTCCGTTATAAAGATATACGAATAATTAAATATTGCCCATTTAATAATAGGTACAAGATAATATACAACTTAGGGCCGATTTTTCAATGCTTGGATAAAACTTATCCGTCCAATAAATTATTACACGATAATATTAAAATGTCACGTAAACTGTCAAATACGGGCAATTAGAATACGTTTTTAAAATGGTAGTTTTAATACATTATTCAACGAATAAGTTTTTTCCAAGCATTGAAAAATCGGCCCTTAGTATTATACCTACTATATAGGTTATATTTATCATAACATAATTATCAAATGCCAAAAGAATAATTACAGCGATACTTATTATTATTGTACATTAACAGCCCAAACTACTAGACCGATAGAGCTGAAATTTAGCGGAAAGCGGATAAAACCGCCGGACAACCGCTAGTATTAAACAAAATGAAACATGTTACGATAAGTTGTATTCATAACAACGAACACAAAAACCAACAACAAATTAAAAATACCTCACAAATAATATTTGTATAATGTATCATGCATACATTTTAAACCCCTACTCCATTGTCAAACAATCCTATTGTTAAATCAGAAAAACTACAAACGAATTGTCCTATTCCATATAGAGAAGGACACTTCGTTGATTTAAATAATAATAGTATCCTCTTTGTTGACAATAGCCCATAATATTTGAATCAGTTTGTTTAGGAGTATGGTTAAAATTTGTATGCCACATGTACATACAAGAACACGAATAGAACAAGAAATGTATAACATTCTGTATTCTCTAATTTTATTTGTAATCATAAATAGGTTAGTTATTTTTCCGCGTAAAATAAATTTCTCTACCAGAAAACGTTCAATGATAGTTCCATCAAAATCGTTCCTGTTTCAGTTGATGCAAAACAGTCATCAGTTCTTAGTTATGTTGAGACTTTTGCTCATGTTAAATGTAATAAAATGTAAAAAAATGTTCTGATAGACCCCAAAGGTGCTACCTTCTAACCCATAAGAAAATATCTTCATAGCTATCTCCATTCATAAAGAGACTATACAGTTATTAAATTCCCTACAAGATCCTTAACATCAATAATTTTATAATCCACAGTCACTATCTTCCAATCCGTAAGAAAATGTGGCTGTATACTGCATAGCTATCTATTTAATATATTATATAGGTACTAATATAAAGTCGTTAACTTCTCTACAAGATCCTAAACATCAACGATTCGATAATCTTTACAAACCAGACCAAACTCCACCTGAAGTTGGTCGATTTTTGCACAAGTTTAATATTTCGACAGGAACAAATCCACGAAGTTCGTCCCAGTTCCGAACTGCATGGAGTAGCCCCAAGCGATCCTACAATTCAATATGAACAACAGTTGTTCAACAGTTCTGTTGTTTATGCGAATTTTAATGCGAACTCGAAACGATAGTTCTTTGTTTAATAAAAGCGTGTATTGTTTGAGCTAAATCGATAGCTTTTCTGGCTCGTTTTGATAGAAGATGTGTTTTGTGCTGAATAACCTAGATGTACTTAGTTTATTTGGCACATTTGTACTGGGAACATGCAACTGGGTATACAATTCGTTTATTATGATAGTTGTTTTGAGTATTATGTAATGAGTTATTGGATATATTTTCAGGAATACATTCAAATCCAGAAGAATAGGTATTTGTATTTGTATATCTCCTACCCGTGAATGAAGGTTAACTTGCATTAAACTGCATAAAACAGTTTTCCCGTTTTTTTATTATTTTAAGCTAACAATTTCAAATATAGGTTATAGGTACCTACCTTATTTCTAATCATTAAGTGCTATAGCACTAACTTTAAATACTAATATCTACTGAATCGTCATAACATTTACAGTTTTACCTTCTATCACCGATTCGTAGCGCAGTGTATAAACTCTGTTTTGAAACAAAATAATTTGTACCTATGTAATCAACTCTATATGGATATATTAGCTGTGCTTCACGGTTTCACCCGTATTGTTCCGCTCCTGTCGGTCTTAGCGTGGTGATATATAGCCTATAGCCTTCCTCGATACATGGGCTATCTAACACCGAAATAATTTTTCAAATCGGACCAGTAGTTCCTGAGATAAGCGCGTTCAAACAAACAAACTCTTCAGCTTTATAATATTAGTATACATTATTTACAAGAAACAGTTCGCACATCTTTAAAGCCCGTTACTAATTTTCGGGCCCAGCCGACTCTGCGACCCGTCACAATCGATCTTCTTCACCGCGTGATTTACGACTGCCTCGCTGCTCATTGCTGCTTCGCTTGACATGTGCACTGGGCGTACGTACGCGGCCAGCGATGTACAGCAGATTGTGTGTGATTTATTGCTCTGTTGTACTGGCAATTTCATAATATTTTGTTACGTTTTCAGTGGATTTTTTGGTGCGTAGATTAACACAAAATATATGTTATGTAAAACCACGTATTTGACAGTATTCGTTTGTAAAACCAATAATTATTTTTTTATTGGTGTACCAAATATTTATCATGATATTAAAAAAAATAGTAAAATGAAAGGTATTTCGTTAATTATATATTAAGGTAGAGTTGAAAAAAAAGTCAGTAGTTTTACGCGACACGGAATAACGTATGTAAGACGCCTGTATGTATGGTAATGTTACTGACAAGCTTTACTCAACATATTGTTTGATGTTTCATGCAAAAATTGACTGAATCGATTTAGTTAAATTTTTTGCGCTTCTGGGCTTATAATTTTGAATAAATTCAGTATTGTACTATTATGACACTACCACGAAGATGTATCCGTCAATAATTACAGATTAATGCGTAAGATAGATCTGAAGAGAGAATGAGTGGGTTATCATCATCATCATCATCAGCCTATATTATATACGTTCCCACTGCTGGGACACGGGCCTGGGTGGGTTATATTACATGTTTATTGATCAATAGTGAACAATTATAATAATTAGCAGCGTATTATGATAATTTATACAACCAATCAGCTTAATGAACATTATTCACTTGAATGCTTTAAGATAATATTATGCTTGCATTACCAAAGACTTAGCCAATGAATACGCAATACCTACTTAATGCCTACCTACTTAATGTGAAAAGTATTCTCAAAATTTTAAGTGTCCAAAGTATTAGTTAGTTAAAAAGTTAGTATTAAGTTTAAAGTTACGGTTTTAATAAACCGCATTATTTGGTTAATGAATTCTTATGAATATTCCAAAGAATACAAATAGTTAAATAAATATTATGTGTCCCGCTGCTTTTATTTCTTTTATAGAAAAACTTTTTCATAGTGGTTTTTTATTTCTTAATTTAAACTATAATAATACGTCATTTTATCACAATGTTAGGTCCACAGCGTTTTCTTTTGCTTGATTGAATTGAATTTTTAAGGGACTAAATAACTTTTAAATGCGTTTAAGTCCGTATCCGTTAAAATAAATATTAGGTCCCAGTAACACGTGTACTTTTTAAACATCACCACCACAATTTGAATACAACTTACACTATTCCATAGCAATTGCTTCCATCTAGAATATTCCGCAACCCACATAAGGCACCGATCAGATATTTATTTTCCGCACATAGCAAGGAGAAATATTTCATATTTCTTCCCGAATGACAATTTACACCCGAATCGTATGGCCCGGTCCATCCGTAAATATAAATTTGCATTTCATATCGGAAATTCTCGAGTATTCCTTCATATTTTTAAAGGAATGCTTAATCCGCGATTTTTGATATATTTTACGGTGGCGGTTGATGTTTACCTTGTGCTACGAATGCTTTGGTCGATTGACGTATAAGAAATACATTATCACTACCTATTATATAGAGTGTTGAATTATTAATATTAGCAACAGAAAACATTACATATTTTTTTTGTACACAACAAATAACTATAAATAAATGATTTGATTTCATAATTTTTATTTTTTACGTTCTGTGTAGATAGACTATGTTCAATACACACAATGGGATTTAATAAGAATAAATGGTATGAAAGCTTTTCGCACTAACAGGTATTAAGTGGATAATTTTTATTTCGAATTTTCAGTATGTTAATAACTTAACTAAGAAATGAATCATTTTAACTCTATTTAGGCATGTAATTTATTATGCGATATGACGTAAGATATCTCTTATGCAATCCCTCCGCCAGAACTAGGACGCTTCCTACAATGTTTATATAAAAATGTTCACCAAAATCACTATTTACCCGAACTTCGAGCTAAATAAACAGAGAGAGCTAGACGCAAGTCAAACAGCGCTAAGGCTACAAAATCTTAGTCTTTAAAGTGTAAGTTGCTGTTGCCGGCAAATTGAAACTGGAAGGATTCGCAGGCCAGTCACGGCGGTACGGACAGCAGAACAAGCTGCATTTTTTATCTCCCCACGGTATTCGTGAGTGATTTGTGTGAGCAAGTAGATTTGAATAGAGTAGTGGTTTAGTGGTTTTGTTCAGCAATGATTCAATTATAATTTCAGGTAAAAGTATCCTGAAACGTTGCTGATGGCTGATTTGTAATGATACGGATAAATGAGTATATTATGATATTAATTATCATTTATATTTATAAATTGTGTCAATTAAGGTGAAGCTCAATTATTAAAAAAAAAATGTCTTGCTATATTTTATACGACTGTTTTTCTATTTCGTTCAATTCGCATAATCATAATGTAAATAGTTGTGGCTATCGTTGTGTATATCTACCTTATAGATAATAAAATAAAATAGTTGTGTATATCTACCATATAGATAATAAAGATTTTTTTCAATTAAAATTACATCTTAGTATGCTGACGGTACAAGCGGAGCGTCCGGCAACGTCCAGTACGGACGAATTGGCATGCATTGCGCCCCAACTTTTTACACGCCTATTCCAAGACCTATCTCAGTGGCCAAAAATGTTGGATAAGCGATTCGTATGAAATTTGATATATCTTTTTGATATCGATTTTTATAAAATATGATTTGTTTAATACATAAGCTCACCAAGAACTGGCCTAATAACGACAATTCATTGCAAAGTGTTATTTATCATATAATAATCATCGTTACAAAGTTCAAACTCGTCTTTATCTTTTTCAGTAACCGATACCATATTGTCTGATGCCATATTCAGAACCCCTATCCACTGCCATCAAAAGCCGGATTCATACATTCTAGATATTATAATTTATTTTCTATCTATATTTCCTATCCGATAATTTAAACGAAAATTATAATTTATGAAGTTTTATGTCTGTGAGGCAAGGAATATATCATGGATTTATCAGCAAGTTGTAAAAAAAGTTCACAAACTTTAAAAAAAATATATATATATATATTTTTGTCGCTATCTCTCGTACTTTGAACCACAGATTATCAAAGCAGCTACATATTACACACGTCCTCTATAAACGATATCTGCTGATCGTCTATTTACTTATCAATTTCGGACCCCTCCATAAAAACACATGATCACGTAGACTGCACTATAAAATATTATTATCTCGTGTCTGATTATTATATTGGACAGCTATTTTTTTAGTTGCAATATTTTTATATTGGACTATCTTTTCATTTCGTTGTAAGAAACATTTGAAGATAAAATTTGGTAAAAAATAAAGAAGATTTTTAAAAATCTATCTTCTTTCTTTTATTTTCAATTTAACAACAAAATTACCGAAACGCAAAAAAATTGAAATGTTCAACAAATCGGGATATAACATTCCAACTCGCGCTTGGCCTGTATGATGGATCATCGCCTGAATTTGCAAAGCACGCCTGTGTCTGTGCAGTTGTAAGAAACATGAGCTGATGATGATGATGATGATGATGATGATGATGATGATGATTATGATGATGGTGATATACATATTGTCCTCACCAGTGAAGGACATTATGTTCGATATCGAATCACAGTTTACCAAATATCACTAGATCATGTCTGCTGAAGCAAATTCGCTCGGTCTAAGGATTTCTATAAAACAAGAGCTCTAAACAGTTATTTACGACTCGCAAGTTCGCGAGGTTCCACCGGATTTATGCATTTTTGCACTTATTTAACGAAAGCTGTTTGTTTTAAACAGTTAAATGCGAAACTATTTCTGTAGAAGTTTTTATGCAGCAGTTCTCGAGTTTGGAATATAAGAATCTATGCTAATATTATAAATGTGTAACTTCTGTTTGTGTGTTTACCTTAGGTGTTTACTTACAGATTCGATGTGTGTGACAGAACGGGGGTATTATGTATTAAAAATTACATAAAGGAAACATTGAAGAAGATCATAGGATACAAGGTGCCATGACATCAAAAAACTAACCTAATATTCAATATTGTAAATAACCAATATTATGTTAACGAGAAATGTATGTCATCCTTTACATGACGTGCTATGAGACAATGTGGATAAAGATATTTCAATATTTATTTCTTAATTCTACAAACTTATTTAATATCAATGAAAAAATGTTATTCTATTTTATTTTAGCTGATAACTCAAACACTTCAAACAGAGCTGCCTGTATTTCACAAATTATTCTAACAACTTGAGACACTCTTGAAAGTATGAAGTCTTCATGATGGATCATTTGACTCAGTATAATTAATCACGATTAGACCTACCGCCATTTAAACTGACCTGCACTCTGACAAGTGAATTAATTTATGACCTTATTTTGTCACAACACTATATTTTATCTGTACAAAAATCCACTTCTAATATTCTTGCCGGTTCTTCTCTGTAGAAACTTATTTCCGAACTGGTGGTAAATAGTAGTAGATCATGTTATGTTTTAAAAACATAGGTTTACCAATATTTTAAAGCTGAAAGAGTTTGCTTGTTTGTTTGAACGCGCTAATCTCAGGAACTACTGGTCCGATTTGAAAAATTCTTTCGGTGTTACATAGCCAATTTATCGAGGAAGGAAGGAATTTATCATCTACAAAAAGTTACGTGGGTGAAACTGCGGGGCGCAGCTAGTATAATATTATGGGAAAGGCACCTGCCCCATATAATAAAAGTAAACACGGAATTTTACGTCTAATTTCTAAATTTTCTTCATCTAAGTATATTTACACACAATACCAGTCCATAAGTTCATTTAATTAAAAATTGAATACAAAAGAACAACTTTCTTTGTTCGTAAAATATTTATTCATAAATTCCCCTCTGTTTAAAATTCTGCAACATTTGCACAAGTCTACAATCTTCTAATTTTTTTAATGATTTATCATCACAAATTATCCCTTACTGAAAGACGAACTGCTCATGGTACAAGGCATGATTGTAAGCGTTTCTGTAGATGTATTTCAGTAACATAAGCCCTATTACATCAGCTGAAAGTGTCGTCAAAATCGTAATTGATATTAAAACATTTAAATTGATATGGATAGGCGATCTTGACGTACTTTAATACGTATTAAGAATTGACTACCATGTAGATGAAGAATAACAATTGTAAGTTATATCAAACTAACAACAACTGCTCCTTTTATACACATAGGCTCTCAACATTTTGAAGTGTAACTTCATTAGGCGCGTTCAGAGTAAAATTTCAAGGTCGCGTCATGGAACTACCATCACGTCATGGCGCAAGGTGACGGTATTTTTGAATCTTACCAGAGAAGTTTCACTTCTGACACGTGTGCTCAGCACACACGCTCTTTTTTCACATTTATGCAACCACTTCGCTGTCCAAACGGTAACTTTGAGTCAAAAGTGGAAGAAAATATAAAAGGACTTGAAAAATCTGAAAGAATGTACATATTATATAATATTATTGTACCTAGTAGGTATTAAAATTATTTTGTATGTTTATTTCTTCGTCCATACAAAATTAAACTTTTTATAACGCTATCCTCTTCTCACATAAACCTTGTCTTGACATTTTCCCCCATCACCGAGCTTTTGCTTAGATATCTATTCTAAGAATTATTTATTTAAGCTCAAATTTGCAATCTTAATTTAGAAAGGCGTGCTATAAGACTTTGATCAACACCTTTAGTGTTAGTTGCCTTCTGTTTAAAGACGATAGTATTTATTTTATTTTGTGTAGAAATTGAAAAACAAGTACATGGCGTTTTTTTTTTTCTATTGTTTCCTTTGTTTTAATTTTGTAACTAAGTTTCGGTTACCTTTTAGCAACCAAGTTTAGTGAAATCTTATATTTTATATTTTAACAATTATTATTAAAAAAATACATAGATATAATATTTAATAACATTTAATAGAAATGCAAATGAGATGTTATCAATAAAAGTATCTATTATTGAGTCGGTTTTAGCCTAAAAATATTTTTGATCGTTAAATTGTGACTCAATAGTATTCTACGACAACTTATAATACTGCGTTATCTCAAATGAAAATTGAATAAGAATCGCCACTTAATAAGATTGAATGTAACAAAAACCCGAAACCGTAACAAATACAAACGGCATCATAATTAATCCGAACAATTGAATAGAATACCACCTTAAATAAACAAACACAAAACATTAATTTTGAAATAATTAAAGAAGCGATTAAACCGTGTCTCCTTGGCACCGAAAATTACCGTACAGGGTTGCCTCCCGTAATAAACTTTAGTCAGGAATTTCATTAGTTTCGTTCAATAAATTAAGTGGTTATTCGCCGTGTGTCAGCCCTGCAATTACCTCGTCTGGAGCGCTTGTTATCGCGAAGGTAAAGGAGTTATGGATGTATGAATTTGAGACGGTTTTCAGGGCTGTATTGAATTAATTTATTTTTAAAGTTGAGTGAAAGTTTGGCAATTTGAGTCTGAATCATTTACGGGTGTGTGTGGGGTATTAGGGTTGACAACAATCGTTTTTAGGAGAAAAAAAGTTTTTAAAAGGCATTTAAGTATCTAGTAAATTAAAATACTGTTATTTCTAATTTAAGTACTTTTGGACTGTTTAACATAAAATAAAAATATAATAAATATAGAATATAGATGTCTATTTCCTTGAAATTTAATCTGTCCTCTTAGCGTACGCTCCTATTTTTTATTATACTTATAACAATAAAAATAAACGCTACCGGTTCCATCCCCAAGAGATGGGCTAAATTTGAACGTCGTAAAAAATCTACTATGGCAGCTGACATAATACCCATTAAGTGTATAACTATTTCTATTTTGGATACCTATAAACAATGGTTGTTTTTTAACCGACTTCCATAGGAACATTTATCTTATGACTGTGTTCTATTTAATATTCTTGTGTATTGAAAAATTTTTACTCTAATTTATTCCAAAATTATTACGCAGAAGCTCTCTCTGGCTTAATTTTGAAAAAAACTAAAAAGAAGTCGGTCTGACTGTTATTTACATCAATGAACGTAAATTTTGTTGAACAGTATGAATTAAATCAACTAACTAGCCGAAACTATAAATCTTGTAAAAAAATTGTAAAGAACAAAAAAAAAATCGGTCTCCAGGCGCTATTTATTAAGCATTTGAATACTATAAAACTAAATATTAAACCATAAACTGACTCTAGCAATTGCGAACCTCATCGTTTATGGAACCTCAGTAAAAAATGATAACGAGCGCTCAAAATCATTTAATTTAGCGCCATTTTAAAGATAATTTGAAACCCAACGCTCCTTACAGTTATATTTTTATTATCTTGAGTTATTTGATAATTCCTGTCGCTTCCTTTGATTTAGCACCGAGGTCGGCGAGGGCTAGAACACTGAAAAAATTACAAAAATATCTTCATGATAAATTACTTGGACTTATCGCACTTGTAACTTAACACTTTGTTATCTACTTGATGTACTTAAAGGTGCTTCATTTAGAAATTAATTTTATAGCAAGCAGAACTAGAGTTGCAGGCACAGGTTGCAGGTAGAGTGTTAAAAATTGAAATCAATTTTTTTTAGTTAGTAGGTACTTGAAACCCAAAACTTAGTTATTAATTATTCATGAAAACTTTTACAAGTAGTAGATAGAAGAGATAGAATATTGTTAAAAACGTATACTGCTGTATTTTTTTAAATCGTATACTTGGTCATATTTTATACTACACTAGCTTACCGCCCGCGGCTTCGCCCGCTTTGCCTAAAACCTACTAAATTATATACCTTCCTCTTGAATCACTCTATCTATTAAAAAAACCGCATCAAAATCCGTTGCGTAGTTTTAAAGATTTAAGCATACAAAGGGACATAGGGATAGAGAAAGCGACTTTGTTTTATACTATGTAGTGATGTAGTGATAATGTCATTTTTACCGAGAACAATCGGCACGAAACTCGATAGTTAGTCTAATAATCGACTTACACAATAATTTCAATAATCGATATCCATACAATTGTATGAACAGTACTTTATTTTCCCTTAGTTATAACCATACACAAGATGTTGCTGAAACTTCGATGGGTTGTGCCGAAATATTGTGTCAGAATTTATAGACACTGCGGTCTACCAACGGGTAGAATACGGTCCTAGTGTGAGCGGGGTAATTTAAATATTATGGATATTTATGTAATACCTTATTAGTGTAAAAATTTCGTTTTAAATATTATGTTCTCTTTTCTAGGCTTAATGCGAAAAGTGGTGGTTAACTGGGCCTTAATATATAATATTATATAGGTGTATTTGGAGGAGCGAAAGAATTATTTAGAAGAAGTATTTATTCCTAATCAGCTTTATAAGCCGGCCGGTAGAGCCCTTATGTTAAAATTGTAGCGAAAGCAACACAATTACATACACAAAGATAATATTTATGATAAAAGAAATATGTTGCAACAGTTTTTAACTATAATATGCCATGTGCAAACTTTATTCAAGTAGGTTATGCAAGCAAATTATAAAGTGAACACTCAGCTTTTTGTAGATCTTCAAACTTAGAGAAAATATTATATTGGTAGTTTACGAGAGCTGATTCCAATTTAATAAAATTAATTCATATTCAGTATTAAATTTGCTATCCGCGGACAATCAGGCAGTACCACAAATCTGGAACAAGTTGCCTCTAAAATCGTCTGCTAGTAGATAATTAAACAGCTGTGCCGATCGTTTTGAAGATGTCACATTCAATAATGTCCGGAGTCGAGGACTATTATTTGCTTGTTATCTAGAACTATTGTTTACGGAACTAATAATCCTGGAGGTAATTGGATGGTATTCAATCGACAGATATTGCTATCAAATCTCAGCAGAAAATACGTCAATAAAGAAAGCCTTAACAATGCAATTTCTAAAATCTAGTGGCCTAAATGTCCAGAAAATCAATTTCCCTAAGGAAAATAGAACTTACGAATAGTAATTTTTGAAACGAACTACTCTAGCAAGATAAAAGATAATACAAGAACAACTCTCAGCAGTATAATTCGTAGATCGAGAACATGACAATACAAGAACAACTCTCAGCAGTATAATTCGTAAACCAAGAAAAAATCGAATTAAACCAAATGAATTCATAACTACGCATGACACATCCACGACAACCAATTGTAAGGATTGTCGGTTTTCTCATATATTGGCGAAAACCGTTCGTCGCACGTGCGTCGTGCAAAATTTAGTGTTACCCACAATAACTAGCCGGGGGTATACTCGAGACATGACAGAATTGTACAATTTAGGGGCTCTGAACACTGTAGAGGCCCCAAACAATCTTGAACTCCATGTCTTTCCTGAAAATTGCCGTTTAATTATAATTATTCAGATTGCTATTGAAGCGAAGTGCTATTAGTTGGATCTAAAATGTAGAGATAGCTTTTGCTGAGTAGGTATGATTCATGCAGATGAATACCGAAAAATGAAATTTTTACACACCTACTTGAGATACATTCGAAAATCATTTGTATTGAAATTACAAGTAGTAATAAATTTAACTTAATAATCTATCTGTTATTAGGAACCTAAGTACTAAAAGAAGGTTAACTATGTACTTACGTTAAAATATAAACACAGAGTAATGATAATTCAGAGGCCCCAAAAATTATTTACAGTCCGTCCCTGTGGGATAGGGGCTAAATTATGTATTTTATTGTCTAAGGATCCAATTTCATAACGTAGCAGGGCCGCCCATGATCGATACATCTTTACCCTATTACAGAGAAAGCTGGTTTATCGGTTTGTATAGATAAAATCTGTTAGGTTAAATTGAATTTTTTGAAGTAACCAATAAAATCGATTTATCCGTAATCGTATTAAGGGAATAAAATGCAAGATAATAGAGACATACATACCATCTGTACTAATCTTAATTTATAGAAGTCATGAATTTTGGCATTTACTTTAATACTATAAGTAATAATATAAATGACGGAAAGTCACGGTGTACACTGAACATGTAGAATTATTGTTCCAACTAAAGTTATGTTTTAGTGTGGTAATAGCGAACTCATATCACATTTTGTTCAAAACCGATTAATATGATTAATTCCTACCAACTAGTGTCAAATACACAACATACCCGTTCAACCATTATAAACCCAAGATTCCGCTGAAGCGCTGGAAGACGCTTAAAAACGCTTCAAAGCGCTTGTCTGTTTGTAGCTCTAATTAATCTCCGTGGAACGTAAAGCAATTATGCCGGCTGCCGAAAATGCTGTTTTTCGACAAAATTGCTTTACACACGGCCTTTTGAAGTGTTAAACGCTTATTAAATTTCAAAACTGAGGGAAAATAATAATTACCTCTATGCTCCGTGGCTTCGTTTTGCGTGTTTTATTAAATTGATATAAAGAACATATTGTATTGTTATGTGCTCAGTGTAATTTAATCTTATTGAGGAATTTCTACTCGTTTTACAGTTTTACACGTGGTTTGAGGAGCGTTTTCCGAAGCGATTTAAATGAAATTAGAAAATGACTTGTATTAAAAATATGATATGAATAATGAATATACATAGGTACTTACATGAACAATATGATATTATTTTTTATTCAATTTTATTAATAGTGACATAATTTTATCCTTACTTCATAAGATACCAAAATAATTAATATTACAACATCTAAACAATATTTTTTTAATAGATAGATAATTCTGTCGACAATAGGTAATTAATGTGTAGGTAATAATCTCAACGTTACGACTATATGATTCGTAGACCTATCAAGTGACTTAAAAATACAATAAACGAAAACACAATTTTATCATAACCTTTATTTTATTAATAATATCTGCAGCCATTCAAAACAGACAACGTAACATCAAAAATGTACAATATAACAAGATAATTTTCTTTAATCAGTCCCTTATTAGCGAAATTAATTCACAAATTGCGTCGTTAACAATACACAGGACTTATACTAATTTTTAATTAAATTCCTCTACAATATGTTATCTTAAATTTAGGTTTAACTTAGGGAATGCGTAAAATATATCCCATTTTACGTGGAGGTTTATCGTTTAATTAAATACTAAATACTAAGCATTGTAAATAATGTTAAGGAGTTTTAAGACTTAATATTTAGATTATCTCTTGTTTTCGCCTTTTAGTCTTATTAATTAATGCTTGGAGAATTATAATTATTATAATCTAGACACTAATTTATGTTATTCAAAAAGAACTGTAATAATCCGTATCGTACTCCTGGTCTATATTTAATTGCTTGCTTTTCCTTGGCCATATATATATAATGGCCAACTGGATAACTAATGTAATTGTGGCCTGTAAATTTAACATACCTTTATCAGATGGTCGCAACAGTTTATCTGAAACAAAAGAAGGATACAATTATTAAAAACTTACTATTTTTTTAATAAAATTTTAAGGTATTCCGTGGCATGGATGTCTCTGTATAATTTTTTAAATGGCTTTCTGAAATGAAAAACAATTTTTACAACACTGTAACAATTTAGTTTATATAACACTGTTGAATTTACGAGAACTTTGTAGTAAATATCTTCAGCCACGGAACTTTTAAGATTTATCGATTTGGTAACGACAAACAAGTGATAACTGCGTTAATAAAATCAACCGACTTCAAACTTGCACTTGCAAAATTTACAAATACCTACAGACAAAAATGCTCATAAAATAAAAACTACTAGGCCTATCCGAATAAAATTTTTATGGGACCAATTCGACACCATCCCGCATCGAACAAAAGAAGAATCACGTAAATCGGTTCAGAAACCTCGGAGTAATCGGTGTACATACATAAAAAAAAAACATGCCGGCCGAATTGATAACCTCCTCCTTTTTTGAAGTCGGTTAATTATATAATACTAGCTTTCCACCCGCGGCATCGCCCGCACAGTCAAATAAAAACCCGCATAGTTCCCGTTTCTTTGGGATTTCCGGGATAAAACCTATCCTATGTCCTTTCTCGGGTATCAAAATATCTCTATACCAAATTTCATGCAAATTGGTTCAGTAGTTAAGGCGTGATTGAGTAACAGACAGACAGACAGACAGAGTTACTTTCGCATTTATAATATTAGTATGGATTCGTATTTCTAATCATGAATAACTAGTATACTAAAGTACTAAACCACTATAACCCATATGAACAAGAAACATGTCTGTAATTCAGTTATGTCAACCCCTAAATAAAATACAGTCAAACCACACTTCCTCCACCAATAAATTAAGCTGAAACTCGATTCACACGCACACTCAATATCAGCGTAATGAAAAATTCCAGGGCATTCACCGTTTCACTTAATGAACCCGCGTGTATTCAAAGAAATGAAGCTGTAATGAGCTCTCACTCAAAGCACCAAAGCATACGTCTAGAAATTTCTTTTTCACTCTGAGACGGTTGTAAATGAATCGGCTTATTCGGCTCGCATTGCCTGAATGCCGTAGCTTTCAGAAATATACGCGTTAGGATTTAGAATTCATTAAGCTATTGAGGTCTGCTGTTTAGCTGTAGATAGATATCCATTCGGTTTAAGATATTTTTTATAATTCATTCGTGTAAAATTGTAGGGAAATGAATTTACGTTTGTATTGAAAATGTTATTAAAATTTATGCGGTTTGGTCTACTTCTTGCTATTTATGCTAAATGTGAAACTAATTTGATTTTTAATTATAAAATTAAATGTATACCATTTACCAAACTGTTTATATCCAAAGAAAAACATCAAAGGACAAATTCGACTGAACTTAAAAATATCAGAATATCATCTTAAATTAATAAAGGTATCAAGAGGTTTTATTACGCTAGATGCCAAATCAAGTAGTTCTTGCCTTTACAAAACTGTCCTCCAGCCTCCTTATACAAC
The DNA here is from genome assembly GCF_905220415.1 of Colias croceus. NCBI lineage: Eukaryota > Metazoa > Arthropoda > Insecta > Lepidoptera > Pieridae > Colias > Colias croceus. The sequence goes on along the minus strand of NC_059541.1, from coordinate 824,256 downwards.
ACTACGCTTAATTCGAAATCATTTGCAGTTTTCAGCGTAGCAAACAAACGAATAACTAAGCCTTTCCTCCTTATAGTATAACTTCGATAAAGATCTAGTCTCCCGTTTTAATACCAGTCCCATTGTATTTCAATATTTCCCAATCATCGTAGAATGTTCTAGGCGCAGGTTCACATATTACCACTCAACACCTGAGCTCACTGCACTGCCAATGTCTAACCATGACAGTGTTCCCGTACCGTCCGCAAAACAGGATATTAAATTTTTATTTTAATCCCACCTTTTGTATTGGAATTGTCACGTCATAGCTATTGTGCAGTGGTGTATTTTCAAGAATTGTACGATTATTTTCTTGAACCATATGTGCACAAAATATTAGACATTTGAAGATGATTTGTAATTATTGCAAAAGTACTGCACCTGAAAATTCATGCGTTCACTTCATTTATTCACTGTATTTTTATTTCACCATTTCATAGATTGCATGTTTGCAAATATTTTTTTAAATATAAAATAAAAAAAACAGTTTTCTCTTCGGAAAAGTGCGTGACTGCAAAAAGATACAGGCCTTGAACACTTAGTTATACGGTCGGTCTGTGGTATATACATTTTCATTATGGCTAACTGCCAACAAATATACATTTTCATTATTTATGCCTAACTGCCAACAAATACATCACTACATAATCGAAACAAAACTTTTAAGACGTAAATTCAAATAAAATAAAACATTTATTTGCTAACCGTACGTGTAACTATTGTCTCGCCCAGAGTGCCGCCTTTAATTGATTCCTAGCACTTACCAATCACGAGCATTCATTATTTATCAATACCAGTTTTACTACTGCACATACATGCATAATTAATCTTCTATTCGATTTCGTAAGAGCTTTGGAGATATATACTCGTATGTATTTTAGTTGTTTTTATGTACAGCTAGTTTAATAAATAACTATTCAAAAATGGAAATGAAAATCTCTTAATTCAGCAAAAAAAAATCAGTGCTGTTAATAATATAGTTTTGGCAAAAGCCTCAACACTATAAAACATGTATTGTGGAGGCTGGAAAATAGTAACTACACGAATTTTGGCGTATTTCTTATCTACCAATTAGTCTATGAAAAGGTATGTGAAAGAAATGTGAATAGAAATAAACAGCTGTTCTGAGTTCGTAACAGGTCAACTTTTTTTTCATATTAATATTTTTCTACAAATATTATATTGTACTGACCATTATAGCCATTCTAATTATTTATTAAGCTCAGTCGTTTTCTATCCAATACCTAAAAATTACTCTCTTTAAACACTAATACCATCCACAATATTAAAGCAAAATAACAGAAAACTCGAACCGTTAACTGGAGCGGATACGGAAATTTCATACGAAGCTATTTTAAAGGATTCTCCACAAAGACTGTCAAAGATTAAGTAAAAAAAAGATAAGAAGCGTGCTCGCCTTAGCGATACCATCGTCAATTGCACCCCAGTGAGTATTCAAAGATCTCACTATTCACGATCATGACTAGTGCTGGTTGTGGTCCAAGTTATAGACGAATATATGCTTAACCTAATACATGAATAAAGTATCAAGGATTGACATCAACTACACAATCAATTAATATAAAAATATCGCCAGATACGTCCCAGCGAAAATATTGGGATAATATTAAAACATTTGAATTACGTTATGTTGTTCAAGGATTTATTGTATCGTTCATTAAAAAACTAAGTAATTAACTAACTGACCTGGAGGTAGAGTTTGCATTTGGGCAATTTTTTACGTGATTGTAAGTGCAGTTGTATGTCAATTTTAACAAAACATCTCACAATAATAAACGATAAAACTTATGCCATTATTTTTTATTCAATTCATAGTTTCCTCCAAGAGCCTGTGCATTACACCATCCACCAACGGAAGGAGCGCTATCGACGTAAAAAAACCTGTCTAGAAGAAGGTAACAATGCTAAGGTGGTGTGAGATAGTTAGGAAGGCCTTTCTATTTAGTTTTCTTATCCCGTTGATTTGTAAGCCATTGTTAGTTCCTGCGATTGAAGATTGCGCAGTTGAAAGTACGGTTTGAACTGAAATTGCTGTTTTTAGTGTTGGATGAATGAACATTTAAACAATTAAAATTAACTAAAATTTGCATAGACGACTTTATCGGTAGGAAGCGATCTCTGCCAGCCAATCGCTACAATAAAAATAAATGATACTGTCTGGTGAGTAAAAACAAGGCAGTTTAAAAAATAAAGTGGAAAATTGGTTTAATAATGTGACGAGTTTGGTGAAATCATTATTTACTTTCAGTTTAATTTAATTTTTAATTGTGTACTTTTTATTTCATGTATACGTTTGTATTTAAATGTTTTTTTTCATTTTACCTTTTAATTACGTTAAAAATCGATATTATTATCCCATATATCGTCTATTCCCACTGCCCAAAGTATTTTATTAATATCATATTTGAAAAAAATTATTTGTTATCGTCAATATCAAAATAAACATCTGTATAACTGGTAGGTATACCAGCGGGGATCGCCAATTACTTCTCTTTACAATCGGCCACCCGCAGCGCCTTACAATTTGATATTTTGGCAAATATTTTAAATCCGCACCTGTTTTACAAGTTTTTGGTTCAATAGTGTTGAATAATGTTTAATAACGTTTTTGAGTGGTTTTCTTTGTGTAATTGCAAATATAATTAAAAACTGCATCGTTATTACGTATTGTAGACGTAGAAATAAACACGATTCGGTAGTTTGTACCTAAGGGATGTTTTAAATTTAGGATTGCACAAAGAGTTTTACGATTATATGAAAAAAAATGCGTATGATATAAGTATTTTAACGTAATCAGTATATAAAAAACTAGGGAATTAAAAATTGAAGAGTACGCATACAGTTATAAGAATATATGAAATAAAAAAATGCGTATATTAAAATTATTTATTACGTAATCAGCATATAATAATCTATACGTTCCTTCGATCTAAATACACTCAATCTGGGACACCCTGTGTATATATGCAACATACAAAAAACTTAAAACTCTCTCCCCACACAACAATGTATCAGCAAATCCCGCAAACACGATAACGCGATAGTTAAACAGTGGTACAATAATTCAGAATGGCGCATCGTATTAATCAGCTGTAGCACCTGAAAGATCACGTGTCTACGAACTGCTGGCAGGTCCGTGGTGGCAGTGATAGCGATCGATTCACTATGTGGCTTCGCACAGGTTGAAAAAAAAGTGTGTACTTAAGTACACGCGTTAGAAGTTATACTTCTTTGGCGTATGGAAAAAATACTAGTGTATACAATTTGAACATAGAGGTAGTTATCAATTTTCATACCACCTAGAACTAACTTCATGCTGTTAAATTTAGGTGTCGGTGTGCGCGCGCATCGTAAAAATTCACTCTCATCATTTTTCTCCATCGCGCCTAAAAAAGTATAACTTCAAAAACTATGGGTAATCCTCACACTCGATGAATATAGTTTTGTAATTAATGAAAATGATTTTAAATTGGATGAGTAGTTCTTGCGTTAAATTGTTATAAACAAATAAATGTAACCAGAATTTATAGAAATTGTTCCGGGGTAAAAATTATACCTAAGTATTTTATATAAATTAAGACAATGATGTAAAAAGAGTAATAAAAGATTGAACGAAATTTTAATATTCCAAAAAATCCCAGGACATCGATAGCTACGATAAATATGAGCGGAGCAGAAAAGAAAAGAAGTTGCAGAAGCAAGCCAAAACCTTATAGATAGCTCCAGTTGCATGCGTTGTGGAAACAATTTTGGTCTTAAAGACGTTTTTTTCTCGATAGGAGCGGATGCATTGAAATTTCTGCTTTTCTTACATGTAACACAACATAAAACTGCGCATGGTTAAGCTAATAGCTTTTTTCTCAAAATGTGCTACACCACGGGGCACAGTTGATTTGAAATTAAAAGATGTCCCCCGTATCGCTGACAGAAGCACCAAACAATCCGTAGCCGACAACGCATGTTAATCAGTCGGATCACGGCTAATTGCCGACTGGAGTGTGAAATGCGGGCTTAGCAATGAAATTATCTGCAGTTTAGCATTGAATTATGCTTGATTAAAGGCTACTGTTAATGCTGGCAAGATTGCCCCCGTTATTTGAATAACGATCAATTGTCATGTGCACAATTTCTTGTTAAAATGAAGGTCAATTTAACCGAGTTGAATTTGATACGAAATTTGATAAAATCTGTTAAGTACAAATTCAACAATCATGTGACTTCGACTTCTTTATCAAGTTTTAAATGAAAAGAACTCATAGGTAGATAATATATAATAAAGTAAATGGCTTAATTACTAGTCATGCTGGATGCTCCAATGTTTCGTTACAATAATTCATTATTCATTGTACATAAATAATGTGATATTTTCAAAGCTTAAGGCGCTGCCCTGAGCAAGCATTTCATTCCACTCACACATACACGCCGCGCCACAGCTGCAGCCCGACGCCATACGCGAATCATTACGAACGGGCCTCGGCCGGTAGTGTCGGTACACAGGCGTTCACGCACACATGCGTACGTTTTTGGTTTGGGAATAAGAATTTGCGATTTACACGAAATCTATTGATTGGACTAAAAAAATAACACAGTATTATATTAGTATGTTGCTTGTAGAATTATTTGCCGAAAAAACAGAATGATTGCATGTAGTTTAGTATGGTTTTTCAGCATCAAAAGATTTTTTTAGAGGTACCTTTGAGATTTTTTTCTATCGAGTAAAATAAGTTGCATTGTGTTTTCAACACACTATCGAACTAGTTTATCTCCTGAAGAATATCATATATTTATCTGAGATTTTTTACTGCAGTTAATCATATACTTTAAAGCATTATAATTTAGCAGCAAACTCGCGTTTTGCTCTACTAGTCACCTTAAGTTGTTTTTATTTCTTTTCTAGACTCTCTCGATAGTACTATCAAACTATAGAACTGTATATATCTATACATATTTTCACATCGATATTTTAATATTAATATTAAATAATTCACCCATATAAATCACCAAAAGCTCAAAATCTCTACAAATTACTAACCAAAAAAAAAACTTCAAAGTCTTCATTCAATTTAATTCCCATATAACGTAGACTCAGACGACTATCTGTATGTATGCTTGTATGTATGAACCGCCGCAAGGGAGAAGTTTTTGGGGGTAATCAGGTAGGAAAAAGGTTTCGCATAAGACAGGAGTTTGCAAGGGAAAAAAGGAATACTCAGATTGAAACCCAGACGCTGTCCTGTGTTTTCAATTTAGTTTTGCTGCGCAATCGATAAAAAGTTTTACGTCTTACCGATTTACAGTTTCGTTTTTTAACTATTGGATAGATGTAGTAGAATGTACGTGTTAATAATTGTATTTTTATGTACCTACATTTATTTTATGTGTATTTATTTATGGTTAAGTGCCTTTACACTATAATTATATTGTGTTTGTTTTTAGTTTTATCAAGTGATAGATACCCTTGCGACTTTTCTTACATGTGACTGATTAAAAGCCCAATTTTTTTTATGTTCCCAAACTCTTCACGAACATGATTCATTAATTATGATCAATTATATTCGTCTTTAAAAAATTGTATAATATAGAAGGTATATCATACTGATCTCATCACAGTAACGTACGTGTAGGGACACACATATGCAATTCGCTGACCAAAGCTTTTTGTATATATGTATATGTCCACATTGTTTCCCCGATGCTTTTTACATTTAAAAGAATTATTAGAGTCAGTAGTGCATAACGGCTAGCTTAAACAACACATATTGTAAAGAGCATTAAAAGTGATTAAAGAAAAAATTGTTGGCAAAATTATTTGGCAACCTTGGGGGCAGAAGATTACTCAACAGTACGTTTTCACCGACATTTGAGTTTTATTTTCCAAGTTCTCATATAAGAAGCAAAATGTCATACAAACATACACATATGTATTTATACATATATAACAATCAAAGGTAATGTTGATGTCATGTCTTAAACGTAATCTCAGGTATTATATACACATTAGAAGCTTACTGTGTTGCCCCAAATTGTTGAGAGTAAGCCTTGTTAAGCGAGCCTGTAATAACAGTATACATAGTTGGGATAGAACTTAATGTTGTTTTATAATGCATATGTGGTATTTAGATTTCTATCTTAATAAAATGAAATTAATCGGATTTCAGGAATATCTAATTAATTAAACGACTTTAAAATTGATAGAGTTGTCGACTTAAAATAAGTATGCAATATATTATTTTTAACTTTAACACATGCATACAAACACCTTTTTTATGTGTTTGTGTATGTAGTTTGAGTCACGTTAACGTATGATAATGTAATACAATTATAAATTAACTAATTTTGTATATTTCTCATTTAATTGTTTTTTGTTATTATTGTTATCTAGCATGTGTTGATTATTGTAATAAATTAACGTATCCTAGATATACGGAGCAGGTATCTTTTAAAAATCTCTTTGGTTTAAAATCCAGTAAGACTTTACCAGGAACTTTATTATATCTAAACTATAATATCCAAAATGTAAATAGACAATAACACTTTTAGATGATTCCCTCCTGTTCCACATTTCACCCACTAAACAAGACATTAAACGAATTTCGTGTATAATATTGGAATCTTCTGAAAGTTTACTAACCTCTACTATGTGTTCTCGACTCACTCAAATCGTAACTATTCGATAGTGAGTTCTTCAACTGTTTTCAAGACTATAATATAGTCTTGAAAACACACCTGCTATTTATTTGTAATGTCCATAATATGGACATTACAAATAAATAGCAGGTGTAATGTAAATTAATTATTAACATAATATATTATATGACAAACACAATGACATCTAAAATACGATTCTTCTTCTTCTCTTTGTAAATGTCTCCATTTAAAGATTAGATCTATTCACGTGACGTGTAATTATAAAACATTGATGAGACGTTTTAATAAAGGCACTAAGTACAAATACAGAAAACAAGAGTCTCAAATGTTAAAACATCTACTTCAAGACTCTATCATGGAATAATTCTCTACTTACAAGACCAGTTAAAAAACATAATTTTGCGAGTGTAAGTAAATCATGTAGTAATAATTTCTGCCAGCTAAACCAGAACGATTTGCCAAGAGAAAAAATTGAAAGTGATCTGAAAACAAAATAAGTAATACTAATAATAACATTGACAATAACCAAAATATAATATTGTAATACCTCTCGAAAACAAATAGTAAGGGAACTTATGAGGTATCTTTCTACTTTTATGGCGCGCGTAGAATTGAAATGTTGATTTTTGGCGAATTTTAAGTAAGCAATAAAACATTTTATCGTTTCGTTTTGGATTTGTGTTTTTCTTACGTTTTCCTCTTGCGTGAATGATGTTCGATGGTATCTGTATTTATTTTATAACACTTAGCGTTATGGTTTTCTGATAAATTGTTAAAAAATAAATATATTCAAATTCTATTCGCAGAATGATGGATAATTTATTGGAGAATTCATTTTAATAACAAGATTATTTGTATTTACATGTATTTTTAGAATATTCTAGTGCTTATCAGATATCATATTATTATAATGAACAAATATTCTCATTTAGTGCAATTATTGTAACTATTTCTTATTGTGAATAAAATAATTATTAAAGTGAACGTCGCATGTAATAAAAACTGAATATCAGAGGGTCAACTTGTAACTAATTCCATCCCTTTTTACACGCTTTATATTAGCTTCACCTGTATGTTGGTATGTTTGTAACCGACTTCTTTGGGCGCGATTTTGACCCCCTTTAAACGGCCAGATTTCGTTCAAAATTTGTAGATTTATTGAGGACCGATGACAATACACTAATTTGATAAAATTTTCTATTTTTTAGTTCGGTTTTCTATGTATAAAAAGCGTGTTTTTTAGTTTTTTTTAACTATTATTATTTTGTTGTAGAATAACGTACCAACATTGCAGAATCATATTTTCGAAACATTTCCATTGACCCGATACAAAAACAGCAAAAATCTACGCGAAACCAGTACCAGAGAATTTGGGGGCTCATAAATTTGTCAAGCGTCAAACTAAGCCGAGTATCGGAATAGCCAGGCGCCAGTAAACTAGCGCTAGCCACTCGGACAGTTATATTAATAAATCATTTTATTATGTACTCAGTCTAAATCGGTTTACTATCACTGCAGAGGTTGCGTTGCTGTGATTAAATTCGTCGTTTATAAATTTGCAAGGAACCGGCATTTAAGAGAAGAAAGTAAATTTAACATTTTAATATGCTCAAATTGAAGAAGAAATAAGGAAACTCGTTGAAACTTCGGTTTTCTTATCGAAGTTATTTTTATCGATTCCGTACAAAAAATTACTCAAACTTGTGAATTAACGTAATAATTCCAATCAAATCAAAAGTTAATGTCAATTCAGAATCAAAATATCACTTCTTTCTTTCTTTCATTTCTAATCCTATATATTATCATACCTACTAGTTTTCCGCCTGCGGCCTTGCCCGCGTTTTCAAAGAAAAACCCGCATAGTTCCCGTTCCCGTGGGACTTCCGGGATAAAACCTAGCCTATGTTGCTCAGTGAAGATGCAGCTTTCTAATGGTGAAAGAATTTTTGAAATCGGTCCAGTAGTTTATGCGTGAAAACCATACATACATACATACATACCTACATAATTACAAACCTTTCCTCTTTATAATATTAGTATACACTACAATTCTTTATTCAGAAAAATCTAAAAGACTTATTTTAAATGTTCATAAATATATTCAAAGTGAATTAAGTTTTCCAAATAGGATATCAAGTTAGCACGTGACCACAATTAATGAGAAGCAGGTAGCATTGGCTGACATTGGCAAGGCGGAGAGAGTAAGATGCCAAGTCTAATTAATTTTAAATGAACGCCTATCCAGTTTAAAAGGTTTATTAAATTGAAATTGGTTTAGTGAATTGTTTGAATTAAATGTATTGCCATTTTTCATGCGGTTTTTAAATTATCATGGATAAGTATTACGCTATGGACGCAACTAACAAAAATGCTAGAAACTTTAGGTACAAAGAGAGACGCTGCAACTTTCATTACAAAAAAAATCCGTTTGTACATAAATTCCTATTTAATATCTGCATTGTAATAATATGCGTCCTCTACGTAAGGATGTAAAGATATAACCATATGTTATCTATATTGCCCTAAAGCAATTAATAATTTACGATTGTATTCACTACTAGTTGTGCCCCGCGGTTTTACCCGCAGTGCTCCGCTCCTGTTGGTATCAGCGTGGTGATATATTATAGCCTATAACTTTCCTCCATAAATGGGCTATCTAAAACCAAAAGAATTTTTCAAATCGGACAAGTAGTTCCTGAGATTACCGCGTTCAAACAAATAAACTCTTCAGCTATTATACGTACTAAACGTTCGAGCAGGCATTACAGGTGTGTTTTTATAAGACGGTTCTTATAACAGGTAATCTTAACTTCTGTAATCCTGTTTCCAATAACAATAAAGTTAACACTTGAATCCTTAATAAATCTGTAATGATGTAATTCGTGTTAAACGTCATCTCGAAGCTTATTGAGTAACTTTTCACTTAAAACTTTTAAGAGAACTCGTTAGGCTCTAATGAGATTACTAATTATCGATTTTGCTCCCGTTTCGCCAGATTACTGTCTACGTTAAGTAATTAAGTCCGGTACTTTGTTTCCTTACCTTATAATTTGTTTCTGTTAGCGCTTTCCGGATCAATTTTAATTGTGCCTTGAGGAAGTTGAATTGTTTTGTGTGTTCCTTAGAATGAAAGTATTAATATGAAGATTTGTGTCTCCTAGTGGTCCATGTATATGGTAGATGCCTGTAGATGCATTTCACATCGTCGTTAAGAAATTTTGTGGGTGACGAACAGCCTTCTCTTCTTTATCTTCTACTAATTTCAAAAATACAATTTTTTTTTGTTTGTTTGTACCAAATAAGCTCTATACAAATCCAATTAAATTAGGTACTTCACCAGCAGTAAACTACTTTTTTACTTGTAGTAACACAGACAATACCTATTATATCGATATTCCTGTTTTTAAACGATCAGCTTGTAGTTGTTTAAAAACACTTTATTTCAGAGTATTTACTATTTTTTTAATCCCAGTTTATATTAAAAATGGTTGCTTTTAAAACGTTACATGATAGGCTCTGAAATACTACATTCTATTCCTGTTTTCATCAGGACGTTTCGAAGTCATTTAAAAATCTATACGATAGGCCCTAAAGAATACCACCGTTGTGGTCCATTGATATAGGATAAAACAAGAGGCTGTGTAGATCTAAACGGCTATCACGTCGAACTAATAGTTATTGGCCACTGGCCAGCGATTAGTACTCGGGATCTAGCTTTGAAAATCCCTTTTTTTATTTACCTTTTACTCAATGAAACGGAAAAATAGAGATCGTTGCAATACATTGAGCGGTTTTATTTTTTTACTGAATATTTTTTATTTTTCATTTATTCAGAGACAGGTATATTATTTATCTTCCTGTGAGATAAATTTATAAAATTTATAAGATATTATAAGTTACGTTAAAACTTAAATTTTTAAGGTAGGGTTTCAATTTTGGGTATGCCTATTGCAATCTGCGATTTATTTAAGCCCCAGCATAGTTTCTTTTTTTTTTTTTTTGTAATAGGGAAGCGCTTGACCACAATCTCGCCTGATGTTAAGCTGAGATGTGGTCGAAGATGGAAGTTCTAAGTTTTATTTCGACACTGATTGTATAGTACTAAATAAATACTCAAAGAGATTTAGTCTCTTTTTAAACACACTTTGGACCACATCAAAAGCCTCTAAAATAGTTTATTCAACCATCTATTAGCAGTTACATTAATGCTGACTCACAGCAGTTCAATGACCAAGATATAATGAGCAATAAATCACTGGACACAATGCAAATCGAAGGGCAAACAAACAGGCCATTGTTGGACAATAGGAATTATCTTATAGTCGATAAATGGGGTTATGGGTGGGCTTATTTAGTTGTTTCTTTTTTAATAAAGTGATTCGTCCTTCTTTGATTGTAATTATAGCGAGTTACTTTAGAAGAAAGTCTATTTATGGTAAAAATATTATTATGGTAAAAATAACAGGACGTTCAAACATACAGGAACTGAACATACATTTAAGTATACGATTATTATCTGACCGTCTAAGTACCTACCTACACGTATTGTAGAGTCGATTAGACGAGTAGAATAATAATATATTAAAAAGCTGATTCAAATTGTTTATGTCAAAATCTATATTGTTAACTTTGAATACTTTAAGACAGACTATACACAATTAAATTACTTGGTAGTACTAAAGTATTAAAGTATATTAAAGTACGTTACAAGAACCATTCCTCTAACAAAACCTTCAATGTACATCACACACTATTCAATCAACCCCGTCAATCACCGTATTAGTTTACATAATAAAATGCATACTTTAAAAAAACCTTCAAGTACATTGCTCGCAAAGTACCTACACCATCGAAAACTATCAATGTATATCATACACTAATCAATCAACCGCTTCAATCATCGTATGTTCCATTAATTAAATTGCACGCTTTAAGAAAAATCTAATATTACAGTACATTACGCGCTATCTTTGTAACCGTAATGAATACAATTGAATACAATCACCCGCGTCAATCACCGTATTAGCTTACTATTTTTAAACATAATAAATTGCACGCTTAAAAATACATTGCACGCTCTCTACGTAACCTATAACCGTTCCTCTAACCAAACCTTCAATGTACGTCACACAGTATTCAATCAGCCGCGTCAATCACCGTATTAGCTTACTGCCAGTAGCCGTCAGGCATCGGCCGGGTCACGGGCTGTTTACACAGCTCTTATCAGGCAGACCTGCGCAAACAAACGTGGATGTGCGAAATTATCTGATCCTTTGTGTGTTTTAGTATATAGATTATGTATTATGTATAACACATAATTTATATACTTAGGTACTAATACATTGTTAAAAAGGCGAAGTTTTTTTGGGTGTGGCAATTTTTGGAACTACTGGTAAGTATAAAATACCGTTAGACGAAGTAAATAAAAATCATTTTTCAGTAATGATGGATAAATTTATTGAAATATTAATGAAATATTCTGCATATTGCATATACGAAGTTACAAATTAATGGATAACTTAGTGAGATCAATATCAATGCACAAATATGCCTGCGGGTTTTTTTTTGTATGGTGTCTCTCAATGTTAGCCAAAAGGGCTTCTACATTTTAACGCGGACGCGGCCTGCGGGTTGCACACCCCAGGTACTTACACTTTTAATTTTGCACCAAGCTACAGACCATGATTTATTTTACTATAGTTTAGTCCTAATAAAATGAATTGGACATCTCTAAGTAATCACAAATTGTCCACCAGGTTGTCTGGAAGAGATCGCTGTCTGAGCGATAAGACCGCCTGTTGTGCTCTGTGTTTAAAAATAGCTGTGCTCCGCGGTTTCACCCGCGGTGCTCCGCTCCTGTTGGTCTTAGCGAGGTGATAATAAGCCTATAGCCTTCCTCGATAAATGTGCTATCTAACACTGAAAAAATTTTTCAAATCGGACCAGTAGTTCCCGAGATAAGCGCGTTCAAACAAACTCTTCAGCTTTATAGTATTAGTATAGATTTTTTTTCTTTCTTGTGTTCGAACAATTATTTCCTTTTTATAAATAAATATAAGCAACTATTCCTACCCTGTCCATACCTTCACATCTCAATGTTAAAAGTTCAGTCAAACAAAACAGAATCTTGCTAGAGCTGATTAATAGCATCGACTGCAAATGAATACAGAAATCTAGTCGATGCAGTCGTACAGTGATAAATGGTACAAGTTAACATTAAGCTACGGTCAGGTTAACTTGAAATAACTTAAACACTGATTTGGCTAACTTGTGATTGCTGTATATAGATAGATAGTGGAATTAATCGGGGCTTTTTGAAAGATATTTATTTTAAAATAACAAAAATTACGCTATGGGCTATAAATTCAGGAAAAAACAATTTATTCTATTATGGTAAATTAGGTTTCCGCCCGCAGCTTCGCTCGCGCAGTCAAAGAAAAACCCGCATAGTTCCCGTTACTGAGGGATTTCCGGGATTGCGTGTTTTTCCCGGGATAAAAAGTAGCCTATGTTCTTTCTCGGGTATCAAAATATCTCCATACCAAATTTCATGAAAATTGGTTCAGTAGTTTAGGCGTGATTGAGTAACAGACAGACAGACGGAGTTACTTTCGCATTTATAATATTAAGAATGGATTTTTATAATTATTTACTGTAATTAAGTCTTCAGTCCTTCATCGTCGTCATTATCATAGAGGTACCTCATAACGAATGTATTATGAATCTCATTGATAAAATTTTATTTTATTAATTATTCATTCAATAGGTACCTACTAGTTTTAGACTATGATTACTATTTACTATCGCATCGTAACAAGCCGTAGGTAATATTTTTTTTCACTTGTCGATAATTTATGACATATTTATTGCTAATTTCCATTTTGTAATTTGTACAAACGCATAACAACAATATTACCTACTATCACTAACAGTTAACACACACATTACTATTAAAATAAATAAATAAAATCTTTATTTTGCCAAAACATTAATGACAATATCAGTCAATAAAATATTACTTTTACTTAACACCTAGAGCGTAATAATTAACTTTCCCTTCAATTCACCATACCTAAAAGAAAATAAACTTTCCGTCCCTCCCAAATTGTTCTATACTCTCAATATACCTTTACCAAAAGTTATTCACACAATTTGCAAGATAAAACTACGGCAACATTACCAAAGGAGGGCAAACTCAATCTAGTCACATTTACATAGGCTGGACGGACACTAACGGTATTATTCAAAGTACTCCATGGAGGGTCAACTGAACATTACAAACTATAACGATTGTTTCTTATTCACCCTTGCGTTGTTTATGACGGTTTGGATATTGATTTCGTGTGATATTCTATGTGAGATGTTGTTAACTGAATGGACAGTATCAGTTTCTAGATACATAAATAACAGGAAGGAAACAGAAGCGATATTAATTTAAAATACAATTTATATCAAAAGGTATACGTACATAGAGTTATAACAGATTTTGTGAATTCGTAAACTAAAATGAAAATAATGATTTATCTTATTATTTTTATTATCACAAGTAAAGAAAAGCCATTCATGATTCAACCAGTTTATTCAAAACTAGCTGCGCTCCGCGGTTTCACCCGCGTGGCTCTGCTTCTGTTCTGTTAGCGTAATGATATTATATAGCCTATAGTCTATACATATATAGCCTTCCTCGATACATTTATCGAACACCGAAATAATTTTTCAAATCGGACCAGTTCTTGAGATTAGCGCGTTCAAACAAACAAACAGTTCAGCTTTATAATATTAGTACAGTAGTACTTATAGATTACAGCTATATTATCATGATGTGTTTCTTATTACAGGTTTTTGTGTAGACACACTCAAAAATAATATTGTAACGTCCCTAGGAAACCCGAACTCAAATGAAGTGATTGTCATTACGTCGTTCTGTCAGACCGCTGGTAATAAGGTCCAACTTCCGAACTTGAGAACTTTCAAGTGACTGCACGTTTTACGGCCCCGATTATATGATAGAGTGAGCTTATAAAATCGCTTTGAGGCCATACTTTTATGAATTGTTTTGGCTGGTCTTGTTGGTTGTACAAATGGATGATTTTTGAGTGTATTTTTGTAATTGGCTCATTAAATTTTACAAGTACGTAAACAATAACGAAGATAAAAACTGGACAGTCATTTTGACTGATGATATTGGTTGTGATTAGAAGTAAATTTCATGTGAATGTACGATTGTATTTTTCACAACTTTTACTGAATAAATAATAATTATTAGGCTCGTAGTTAGTAAAAGCCTGTTAGAAAAAGTATTTAAGCTAAAAAATGTTTTAAAATATTTCATGAGTACTCCTGAAAAAGGACTCAATAATTTCAGCATATAGAGAGATAAGTATAAATCCCTAAAACTATTTAAAAAATTGGTTGCCTGTAAAGTCGGTATACGGGCGAAAGTTTTACGTGACAACGACTTTTTATGTCTGTCTCTCTCGCTCTTAGGCGGGCTAACCATGCCCGCGTGCCTCTTTCGGTGACTCATCGTAACGTTACCGAGCGTTACACTTTTTCATAAGTGACTCCCAGCCGCAACCTAATTTAAGACGTTGTCACGTCAAAAGTAGTCCATACTAATTATAAGAATAATACTCACTACAAACGTTGACTCTACATCTAGGTACTAAACCAAGACAATTAATTCAAATAAACCACCCTCGGAAGATGCTATATCCATAATCGAATCAAATCCAAAAAAGCCGTATCCATAACATCGTTATGATCAATAAACAATAGGTTGTCAAAAATGAATCTCCACGCATATTGAGCTCGGGCACCGACGAGTAATGACATGTCAGCAGTGAAAGATAAATCTTAGCCCGTAGTTAGATGCACTCTAAAATTGTTGCGATTTATCAACCCTTGCTACTCGAGTGTGACGCCGGTACGCTGGGTGGGAAAAGCCTGTTTGAAATAATATTTTAGGTTCATTTTTTCGTCCGTAAAAATAGAGGTGTGTTCAGTTTAAACACATTTCATTGTAAGTTTAAATAATCACTACATAGTATAAAACAAAGTCGCTTTCTCTATCCCTATGTCCCTTTGTATGCTTAAATCTTTAAAACTACGCAACGGATTTTGATGCGGTTTTTTTAATAGATAAAGTGATTCAAGAGGAATGTTTTAGTATATTATTTATTAAGTTTTAGACAAAGCGGGCGAAGCCGCGGGCGGAAAGCTAGTGTTGAATATAGTAATCAATGATAGTTACAGATATTTAAAAAGGTATGTTAAAATTCGATACATACTTAATTGACGAATCCAATTCTTTAATTTTTATTCTAAGTCATATTCATTGTATTTTTATTATCTTTTATTTATTTTACTTTAGATTACAATAATATAATAATATACTAACTTAGAGTTTTAATTATTTATTAACTAAATATTATAATATTTGCTAAACAATTTTCTATGCAACTGTACTTTTCGCCTGGGCAGTGTCAGGCGACAAAAAATATTATAAACGATATTCGATCAAAAATAGTGAACCCATCAATAATAGTGCATCACTTTTTTGCATGGGGTGAAAGTTTGCCGTACGCTATTTGTCTTTTCGAAAAATCTTATCTACGTATAACAATGTATGTATTTTGATACGTGTACATAATTATCTACAGTGAAGAGTAATATTATAAGGAGGAATTTATTTTCATATGTACGAATAAATAAAAAAGCTATTGAATTATTTTAAAAACTCTTTATAAGTTACATGTTTACTAATCTATATTTTTACTTGTCTTTTTATAATAATATCATCATATTTTGAATTAAATATTGTTTATACTACATTTAACGTTGTTGACAACCTGAATTTTAATATTTTAAATCCTTACCTGTAAGCGTATACCTTACCAGGTAGGTACTAGGTGTAAAAATTTTATTTTATTTTTCTTAGGTTTATAAGAGAGTAAGATGCGGGTACCTAATGAAGATGTTTGTACTGGGTAAAGTATTTACCTTTAATTCAAGGCGTTTAATCTTATATAAAGCTTGAACTTCGAAGCTTGAGCCTACAAATAAGCTCTCATTGTGTGTGTGAATTACACTTTTTAAATTTTAAAAAATATCTGGAAAATTATGTTACTTATATATTATGATCTAATATGTCAAAAGTTTTCTACATTTCTCACCGGAAAAATCTGCCTATTCTTGCATCCAAATAATTCTTCCAAAAAATAAAGTTATGAAATCCAATTTCGCAGCCCATTGAAGAAAGTAAACACCAATAGTGCTGTTATCATTCATCGATAAAAATCGTTTCGTTTTCACTGCGAGGGTATAAAGGCATTGTTGATCGATACCATTGTCTACTCACTATTAGTTTGGAAGCTGTCCAGAATCGGTAACGTGCCTTTTGGGAAGTGATCGTGCGCGACGAATGACGTCATTTATCGATTATTACGTTATCGCATCACTATTGACAGGTTTTGCACGGTTTTTCTTTGTATTTTTAATTGACTTAATTCTCTTTATTGGGACGAATTGGTTGTTTTTGTTCATTATGTATTTGCAACAGAAACCTTGTTCTAAGTAATAATGTATTTAGCGGATCATAATACTTTAATAAGTCAAATTATAAATAACTTTTAATATTCATAAAAATAATACTAAGGCAGTAATCTATACTATCGAATTATAATATTAAATATGTAAAAGATCCGATTTTATTGGCATCACCAGAAAAGCTTTTCTTGTCAAGACCTGACAGTTTCTAAACCGTAACAACAGATGGCGCCACTATTCTTTTAGCAGCTTTAAGCTCGCGCTATAGAAGTTTTTTTTGGAACACGTAAATACTCCTGAAACCGTAGCGAACTCATACTTACCTGGCGTAGGGGACACCGTGATCAGGAAGGCGGTTCCCCCAGAGCGAGGCCCCGCCATTGCACTGCGACGGGGTTGACCTCTGCGATTATCCCTAATGTGGATAACTCGGACGCGTTATTTTTGGTAGTGGGGACTGCGTACGCGCCGTCCCCCCATATATAGTATGTCAGCAAGGCTTAAATATTATGTTACTCATAATATCACGCTGAAGTACTCACTACTCAGCCTATGTCGAATAAAAGTAATGTATATTGATATTTGATAATATCATTCAATATAAAATATTATTATCATTTATCATGCATGGGGCTTACAATAATTTATGCTAAAACGATATCACACATTTTTATTATTATTAACCACCACATGTTCATTAAGATCTAGAATCTAGATGTACAAAATTGGTTTCCTGTAAAGTCGGTATACGGGCGAAAGTTTTACGTGACAACGACTTTTTATGTCTGTCTCTCTCGCTCTTAGGCGGGCTAACCATGCCCGCGTGCCTCTTTCGGTGACTCATCGTAACGTTACCGAGCGTTACACTTTTTCATAAGTGACTCCCAGCCACAACCTAATTTAAGACGTTGTCACGTCAAAAAATAAAGCTTACACACATGATTCACACCTACTTGTACTTACTGCAACATAATAGAGCTTCAGCTTTAAAAATATGTTTTGTAGAAATAACGCAACATTAATTTTACATTTTCAAAAAAAATAAAATAAAAAAGCAGCTTTTAGTTTTTAAGAAATAACGCAACATTTATAATACTGCATTTTTCAAAAAAAAAAAAATCAAAAAGCCAACATCACGCGGTGTTCCCAGGCGGTCACCCATCCAAGTACTGACCGCGCCCGACGTTGCTTAACTTCGGTGATCGGACGAGAACCGGTGTATTCAACGTGGTATTAACGTCCAAATTTTTAACCACATTATACAAATGAAAGACGCACAATCCCTATACATAATAATAAATCTCTATTTCAGTAGAATCACGCGTGAATGGTTGGACCGATATTGATGATTATTTTTTTTTATTCGTAACGATCAGGAAAAAGGTCATAAAAAAATTAAACTTCCAAAATTGCGCAAAAAAAGTGAGAAACTAAAGGGCAATTAAACCTTCACGCGTTTGATAGGTCGCGCGAAAACAGGAAAGCTTCTGTGGTATAAATTTTTGTAATTACAAAAAATATTAGCTCGATGACCTCTAGCTACCTAAATTCGTTTCATACGATATAACCGCATATATTTTTATCAAAATAACTTTTAACAACAAAGAAGATCTCGAAGCTTCAATGATTACATTGCATCCTCCATACATCATGCTAACGCCCTAAACAACAACCACATAGTTACAGATATAATATCAAATATTTATCCATCGAACACTTGAACCAAAGTATGCCATTTGGAGCTACAATTAATCTGCCTAATGAATGTTTGCACGGATGCGACCACTCCATTTGCCAAACAGTTGGACAAACCTCCAATATTTGCAATACCCTCCACATCTAATGAAGGTCCATTGAAATCAGCTATGTATTAACCTCATAGGTTAACCTTGTTTTGATTTGGATCCTGTGATTATCGCAATGAGCTAATGTTAGACTAGTGTCTAAGCGTCTTAAGTAAAGTGTCGTGTGTGTGAAACTTAAGGCGGGAAGAATTGTCAACTAAGTACTAACACGTATAGTCGAGCCCAATGGAGATTGCACTATGACCATTAACTTGAAACAAGAAACTATGACATTCAATGACGTCAGTCATGTTATTTGTCTCTTTCTGTCGAGTGACCACGCTGGTTTGTAAATTCAGGATTTTTCAAAATAGAAAAAACTAAAAATCATGGTCTATAAATAATAACGACATATATTTTTAACAGTATTTATATTATAATATTATGGTCATACTTTATAGGTAGGTACATACAATTTTAATTGGTATAGAATGATAGTTATAAATAACTTTTGGCTACAAAGCTTGGATATGAACCGATGTATAGCATTAACATCCTTTGTAAATAGAGGAAAGTTGTGTTTTGCATCAGATGCTGTTTACCAAATTGTTAGCTACTCAGATCTTCTTTTTAAACGCGTTGCTTCGACGGGTCAATTTCAAGCCAGAATCATCAAAGAAAAACTGTTTATAGCAGCCTTGCACAAATTTCAGCTAACTTTACAAAGTTTATTTTTCAAAAGGTATTTTTTTCTGGGTCGTAATCCTCAGTAACCTTGATGGGCACATATATTTCTTTTTATTTTACTTTTTGGAAAGCTGAAATACGTAAAACAAAAAAATATGAGGTAAGTTAAAAAAGTATAAATTTCAATGTAAAAACGAACAATCTTATAACTACATGTGAGTGCAATACCGATGTCATGTGTTGTTTCATTACTAGTAACAATCTTTAAAATGGTGTTCTAAATTTTCATCATAATATTGTTATTACAATATATTCTCTTCGCTATCCATAAAAACTCGTCATCATGGTTACCTTACTTGTTAAATCTGTTTATTGAAAACTTGTTGAAAAATGATAAAGTATTAGGGACATAACAAATTTAACATGACTGCTTACTAAAATGATGCTAAATAATTAGACAATTTTTGCCATTGAAATGATTCTAAACAGGTAAATGCAGGAGTATTGAGGAATATTGTAAATAACGTAAATATACACTTGCCTGTGAAATTCTATGCCAGAATTTGGTGTCCAAACACTTCTGCAATTTTGCACAATACAATGCATTCTTTATATTCGGAAAATATTCATTAAATAAGCAACAATATTAACTTAAATATTCGAAGCGACGCAATTTTTTTGACACACATGCCATATTGACAAAGTGAGAGTTGCTACAATTTTATTATGGTGACTACCCATAATCAGGGAGTATCGCTTTTTAATAATTGGTTCAGATACTTAGTTTATTTAGCATAAATAATAATTGTCTCATCCAACAATGCTTCTGAATGACGTTGTTGGCAATTTATCAACAAACTCATGTACAAAAACTAACCTTTTGCACAGAATATTACAGCATACATAGTAGCCTTGGGAAAACTTCGTATTAACAGTGGCAATACCAAGTTAGGTGTGAAAGTGATAAAAAACATGAACTGGGCAATATTTTCTTGTTACACGTCAATGTTCATACCGAAATCTCCAGTGTATTAGATATAAGCTTCTTGGTCGAGCCAATTTAATAGGCAACATTTGACGTCTATCAATTTTATCTTCAAAGAGAGGTAACCAGCCCCTGTAGTCTGTACAAATTAGTCGGTAATTACCGATAACTTATTTATAGACCCGTCTTCAGCAATGAAAATGATGTCGCTTAATACCTCTCCCCAATTTGATGGAAGCATACAATGGATACATATTTGTTTATAATTTTTATTCTTCACAAAACTTTCCTTTATGCGTCAAAATATTTATATAATAATAGCCTTGTAGCAATGCATTTTTATCTAAATTAATAACATCATTATTTCAATTCCGTAGATATATGAAATATAAATAAAATATAGATTTCATGGATTTGGAAAATCATTTCTTTGCAACACATTCGAATATTGTCAAAACAAATTATTCTTTGACATTGTCAATCGTTATGATACCGACAAGATCTCGAAGGCCCTTCTCCCATTACGCTACCGGTATCCTACACGTC
This sequence comes from Colias croceus, assembly GCF_905220415.1. Classification (NCBI taxonomy): domain Eukaryota; kingdom Metazoa; phylum Arthropoda; class Insecta; order Lepidoptera; family Pieridae; genus Colias; species Colias croceus. The sequence continues at coordinate 802,998 of NC_059541.1, read as the reverse complement.
CGCGACTAGTATAGGTGGTCGTTTTTGCGTCGCGTTTCGCGCGTATCTCTTCGGAAGAAAGATAAAAAATTCTTATCATCATGTTGTAGTTCTCGTGCGGCTATAAAAACTCTACAATTTACTTATGTTTCTTTCAATATATGGATGAATCCAGTACATCCTACTTTTACATCGTCACTGGAATCGCTCGACATAGCGTCCGTCTACAAAAACGAGGCATAATAATGATGAATTTAGTCATTTTTCAGTCGCTTAATATGCGAGCATCGGGCAGCGAGCAAATATCTAACTAGTATTCTACTCGAGTATCGTATTCTAGAAGTATCGAAATGGGAGAAGGGCCTTACGGTTTGTGTGGATTTGTAGATACGGTTGATAATATCGGAAACATTATACCTATATTATTATAATTTTATAATAAATAGAAGATATTTCACACTTCCGATGCTATATTATGATTTAACGCAATATTTTTTTCTCTTATTTAATGTTATTGCAATTAAAATAAAACAAACAAATAATGTTTTATTTTTAAGATGGTTTCAAAATCTTATTGAAAATGTTAAGAAGCCTCTTATATTATATTAAATAAATATTAAAATAGTGTACTGCTGTCTGCATTTATTCAGCCTAAATTATTGCATTCATATTCGATTAATTTCTTTTTGAACTTCTAGGATAATAAAATTATACAGATGAATACAAATAAAATAAAACGATCCAATTACGAAATAAATTTATTAGAAAATTTTAATTTAACAGTTTATAATAGCGTAGTTGAAAATTTGGCTCAAAACCATCATCCCTCACCAACATAATAATTCTAGTAACTTGTTCATCTGTAAAATATAAAATTTATAGATAAATATTTATATTTAACACATAAATAATATTAACCGTGAACCGCTAAATCAATTGCATTGCATCCTTTGCTTATTAACTGTAATAAAATATACAATGATGCACATAATATAATATAATAATACAAGCTAAAAATACAAGTGATACAAATTATCCGTTCCGTCCTTAGTTTTAGTTCCGTCAGTTTCTATGATGTCTTAAAGATTTCTCAAAAGGCTTCGAATTGAGCAGAATTATCTTGTAGAGCTTTTGGAGTCTTTTGATTAGAATTTTATTGCACTTCACAAATAACAAAATATTACTAAACTAAAACTAATAGCTTTAACTATATAAAAACATAACGCAGATTGACATTTTCTTAGGATATTTGTTATCCAATAGATTTATAGGACTTTTAAGAACATAATTAAAAATTATCCTCTTGAAAACACACAATTTATATTTATTTTGATAGAAATATTATTTTCATGATTGATGATTGATGTCAAATGTCAAAAAAGTAAATAAAGAGGTTGCCATACATGGAATTTTGGATTCCATGAATATGTAATTAATAGAACATTAATTAAACGATTGATATAAAAAATATCGAATTTGATTAAAATTAAATTAACTGCCATGTTTTTTTGTGCATAAAATTTGCTTTTTTTATATGCAATTGCAATTGTAATAATGCGAAAATTAATATAACTAATTTTAATTTACTATCTATTCCCTAAAACTAAGCTAAAATTCTTGGAAAAAGAACACTAAATTTTTTAGGTCTATACTATAGTTACTGATTGGTTACTGATAATCGTTAGTTACCGACCGATTTCGGTCGATATCGATGTCGATTAGTGTCGAGACTACGCCTACTGCTTAAAAACATCGATTAAAGTTTATTAATCGATACGGATTTGAAACATTTGTCAATCGAATTTATTAATTTATGATGATTTTTATTCACAAGTAATCAATGCATTCGATTCTAGATGTCAGATTTCGATTTTTAGAGTAACGTCTCTAGTATTTAAAAAGAAAAAAGGTTTATTGACACAAAATTGTAGCGACGTCAGTTCTTCAATTCAGAAATTGATTATTATGTTTAGGATGGTTTATCAGTAAAATGAAATCTTAAAATTACTTGTATCGGTCTTGTTGAATTTTGTTGAACTGTCAAATGTTGCCTATTAAAATGGCTCTACTATAGGTACTAACGATAGGCTATCTAGATTAATAAATGTGAAAAAGCTTTGTTCAGAGAGCTCTCCGTTGTAAAAAAGTTGCTACTTCTAATATTTAGTTTTACAACATCCAAAATTTTTATGATAGAGACATTTTTAAAAATAACAATAATGCGATCACGAGGCCGCTTTCAAACCCGTGTCCTTCGCCCCGGCATGCATGACAATTTTACTATTAGGTATTTAATCCAATTTAGCATTACCTACAGACAAACTTATAGTGCACTTTGTGCTAATTTGTAACATTCATTATTATGTTACTTATATCTTTAACTTTTCTGTAAGAACTCCGGTTCCTAATAGTTTTTAGAAAAAATCTCAAATAACTGATGGTTTTAAGCATCAGTCGTTTAGTTTCCATAACAATAGCATATTCAACTTTGTATTGTGTAAAATACAAATTACAATAGGGATAATCTTTTCCTTATCAATCCTAATAAAAATATTATATACAAAGATATTTGTGAGTCATATGTTTGCTATCCTTGCACGCCAGAATGACTGATCGAATTTGGATGAAATTTTGATCCGAAATTTCGCATAAAATAGCACAGAGGTATTTTAACCAGGCAAGCAATTACTTATTAACACTCATAATAATATCTTCTATAAACACTATCCTAATCACTCTCTATTGCCATTCAAAACAAACCCTCTCCCAATACATATAGATCACATATTTTAAACTAAATCTATAAGTGTTTATGGATACGTTATTTTGACGAGGAACCCCAGGATGGGGGCATGCAGTAATGAAGCGAGCTAACGAACATGCGCTGACGTCACCTGCTGCCAGCGATGATGCTCAATCTTTTATTTTATAAGATTTTTTTCAATTTATTTTCATATAAATATTATATTGGCTGTTGCTTATTTCTACGAATTAAAAAAAATAGGTGTTCGTATTATTTAATGGAGGTAGGTACTTACTAAATAGGTTGGAAAACATGGCTATGAATGCGAACTATATGCCAACATAAGAGCATGTGTGCTGAGCACATGTGTCAGAAGTAAAACTTCTTTGGCATGATCCAAAGATACCTACAAAAATCGTTGCTTTACCCTGACGTGACGATATGGCATGGTATGGTATGGTATGTTTGATTTTTAGTGGGTGTATTTTTATCGATCAAAGTCAAATTCGATCCCAAAAACCTAACATGATGCAAGGTAGATTCATTCTGTGATTCATTCTAACATAAAGAAAGTTTATGATTGCAACACATTAAAAATTTCCCATTCACAGCAATCTAAATATACTTACATCCAATCGCATATCACATATAGACAATTCTATAACTAAAGAAAAGCAATTAAACCCTGTATTTGGCAAAAGTTTGAGACACACAGCTCCAAAAGAATCGTTTTGTAACTCAATTTGCGGCGCTGCACTCGCGCTTTGTACTGTATTCGGTTTAACTTGCTGAATTGCTCCCACATAATATATCAAAGGACTGATATATTGTAGCTGTTAAAAATGTATAAATTCTAAAGGATGACGTAACAACAAGGAGAAAACTCAAACTCAAACATACTAGATTAATAGTGTCTTGAAAATTTATGTAATTGTAATTACCTACATGATAAGACGGTTCTAAATGTAATTAAAATGAAGTAGAATCTGGTAGAGTTAAAAGTATTTATTTTTTAAACTCTAGCTCTCCGTACATAGGCATCACCTGCCAAGTACTATATATAATTAAACAGTTATAATTATATAGTTAATACAGAATTTTAAGATGTAACAGTAGCAAAATTAACAGATAGATACAATAAAATTAATAATAGTAGTAAAATCTCATAATATTATGACCACTAAACATCTCTTCGTCTAAGAAATTTTCACGAAACACCTCTTGTTTTTATAATAGTGCATATGACAAGCAATCAGTCTGTCTCCGTTTGCTGTAAAATTGTCGAATCGTTGTTATAACTAATATAATATATATTATCACAATAATAAATATATTATTATTACAAATCTGTTAAGTCCATAATTTTCTAAAAGGAATAGGTAATACACAGCCTAACCAACGCTTCATTCAAAGACTATTTATTTCCCCATACACTTCATAGGTACCTATATATTATTTTCCTAGGAATCTCAGCCAATCACAAGTTATCACAACTTAGCAAAATGGCCGATAAATCGCGTACAAAATCTCAACACGTTGACCATAATGAAATCGTTACTCACTGTAATGTGGCGGATATCGTCTAATATGAAATAACACCTACATAGTCATTATGTCCGTGTGTTCGTCTTCATTCGCCGTGATCGAGAGATATGGCCGTAATATTACAGTGATGTTTCAAGTGCTGGAAGAACTTGTTTTATGGAGCAATGAGATTGTAACTAAAACACAGATTGTAAGCCTATTAGGTCTATACTTATGATAAAATATAATTTTTGGTGTTAATTTAGTATCTTTCAATTTTTAGAAATGTTTTAATGCAATTTATTTCTTAGCTTGATTGTGTACTTGCAAATATTTAGAAAGATTATAAAAGAAATCAGAGCAAATCAAAAATTCATATTTATTATGTTTTTACATGATAAATTGTAGCTCTAACCACCTGTTACGTTGATGAAGTCGCTACGCTATCATTAAACATCATACTTTTGAAAATATAATTACTATTTATATTAGAAATGAATTATTTGTTTTTATAACACTCACACAGAGCTTATTTGTCCATAAAAGCCCGGCAAAGCCCCTGTAACACTTCTAGTGTTACAAGTGTTTACGGGCGGTGGTGACCACTTAACATCAGGAGGCCCACCTGCCCCTTTGCTTGCTCTGACATAAAAACATAAGACACTTAAATCCCGTTTCGAACAGAATAGGCATATTTTTAATACTAAGTACATAAATCTTAAAAACTTAAAGTAAATTCCGATATCAATGATTCTTGAAGCCCTCAGGCATCATTAGGGCCCCATCTCATTAGAGATTCGAGGATTCCTCAAGGGCTCCCCAGTGTGACCGTACTACACCTTCTCTTAATGTTTAATCACGTTTTTTCACTGATTTGTAAGTGTGTAAAGATCTTCATGATATTCCATGAATTTATTAATTTTACTTTAAGATCATGTAATCAGTCATTATTAATTTAAACAAAACAGTTAAAAACAAATATTTCGTCTTTTGTATCGAGGCATAAAAAATTATTTAAAAAAATCATAATCTAGCTTATTTTAGCGATCTAATTTATCACTGTTATAATATTAAAGCGGTCGCACGATTGCGCCGAAAGTCCGCCTCTATTTTCTAATCTTATTAATTTTTGTTACATTTGATCTAATTAAGTTAACTTTTACATTGACAACTTTGTCACTATGCCCCCAAAATAAGTCCCAGACCTTTATAAGAAACCCCAACCAAACACACAAACAAATTACTATAATGCACACGTTCAAATACAATATCCCATCTCCACGCAGCGGGAGGCTGCGTTTTCTTGAAGTCTCATTAGGCCGTGAAAGCGACACTTGTTCACGAAATTCACAGCTAAATAACGACTAATGACCCTCCTGCGAATGTCATGTTTATCTTTATGAACGTGTCTTGAAATCGGACAAAAAGTTTGGAGAATACTTTATTTAGCGTCGCCCTTATTTTTTACTGAAATATTATGTAATTCTGCGAGATTCATAAATGCCTTAGACTTACAATTTAAACATGTTCATGCGCAAGACGTTACGAAAACCTTGTAATTGGTGAAAATTTCGTTTTAAATCAAGTAAAAAGTCCCTAATTATAAAAAAAAAACAATGAAATTGTCAAATTCTCCATCCAACACGCTACGATGCTGATGTCATAGAAGACTATGTATATAAAACATGGAATTTACTAAGCATCTACTAGTAAGCGGTCTCTAGTCTCTACATACATTATTGTTAATGCCTAATGCCTATGTCTCGTCTAAATTTGATGAATCCCACTCCAGACTATTCGAATCCCATATGACACAGGGCTGAGCTAGGCTAAATAGTACAGATTACACCGAAACACCATCAGCGAAGAAACTTAGCGGAGAAAATCTTTGCACCCTTCCCATCGGCGCTAGTGTTGTGCGTACAGTTTATCGATAGATATTGCTATTAAAAAGGTAAAGGTGTAAGTAGTAATATTATATGAAGTATCTTGTTTTCAGGTGACACAAACTGAAATATTAAATTTTAATTTATCTCACCATAACCAGAATATTTATAGGTACTAACGTTCAAAATATGTTAAGTTTTGTATATAACAAATAATACCATTAGGTAGTTAGGTAGAGATAATGGATTTTCAAATATAATGTTTAGCTCCCTGACAAAATTGGTTCCAAAAAATAAGTCTATTTCAATATCCTCCAGCAATAATGTACATTATATTTATATTTCACGACCATAAAAATGATAAAGTGCAAATCGAAATTATCGATAAAAAATTCCATATCTCACAGCCCTATAATCTTCACAATGGTATAGCAAATAATATTTGTTACGGATTTGTTTGCTACGCTTGTCGGATTCAATTATTCATGGAATAGTTTATAATAATATATCACCCGGCTTTTCCTTTTGTCCTCTTAGTGCATTTTTCGTTCCATTTCTCTTAATATCGGAATAGGGTTTCTTTCGTATTTTTATGTCATGGCCATGAGTTATGATTGTGTTAATGTATGTTTTAATTTATAAAGTGCACCTAAACAAATGATCGGCTATATTATAGTGACCAATATTAACTGATCCTTTGAACTTTGTCAGAAACATTGAAATAATGTCCTGTTCAAACTTGAAAAAATTCAATTATTTTGAGATTTAAGTGTGAAGCATTTTTTGCATAAATAACGTAGGGGGAATTTAATTAAATTGTTGTTTTTAATTTTTTTGTTTCAATTGAACCAGAAAAGGTTGAGTTATTAATATTGAAGTTCGTTTCGAAAAAAAGTCTTCTTGATGCAATTAATTTATATTAATCATAAAAATATACTATCTCCTAAGTTTCTACAATTCATCTAACATACGCTACTACATGTTGTCATACATTGATGAATGCACAACATTTGGAGCGGCCATTAACAACGCTTGTCAAGACAAATGTCGATGTTTGTTAACATGCGACGTGTACATCACTGTTTTATTATAGAACAACTGTTCTATCAAGAATTTACATATTATTATAACATTACTATACTGAAATTGGCGAATATCTAATATTTGGAGAGATAGTCGTACTCGTATATGTAACTCAATCGCGTCACGACTACTGAACAGGTTTTGATGAAAATTGGAAGTGTGATAGCTTATGTACCAGAATAAAAGCTGCACAACACTTGACTTTGCTGGTGGTTTAAAAAAAACAAAAACAAGATTGAATTTGGTGATATACTTACGATAAGCTGTATAACACTAGATTTTGCTGGTGGTTTAAAAGAAATCCTAATTGTAGAAGGTGGTCTTTATCATTTAAAAAGTAATAATTCGGTAAAAAGCATTTGTATAAAAGTTCAAAGATTTTAACGCACCTAAAGTAATCCCTATACGAATATACATACAAATTTTCAATAAGATCTCCTATATATTATATAAATAACTAGTTTCAAATAAGGTAACTAAAGACAAAGCTGCGACAGATTGACAAAAATCTCTTTTTATTGAACAAACAGACAAACGGGAGTCTTATCAAGAGCGCGGGGTTTGGGAAAAAACGTTATTTTGAGGGGAGCTACGTAATTGTGGTTCTGTAACAATAGAATTTATTAATTTTATTTGTATGGTGGTCAGTTATGCAAAAATATTGGATTAAATAACTTGAATAATTTAAACCGTTCATTATTTCACTTATGCAATATATCAATGAAAGTTATAACTAACTAAGCCGATAGGTTAGTTAGTTATTGCTTTTATATATTTAAGTATATATTGTATTATGTTACCTAAAAAACTTAAGTTAGACTCTACATAAGACACATGACTTCATAGTAATCAAGTCATGTTTCTCATGTCTTTTTTGTCAAATAACCGAGTTTCTGCGGAATTTCCTTTACTTTTAAGCTATTGCATAGGTTCTGTCGCGGGCCTTGAGCGCGGGGACCGAATCGAGAAATTCCGTAACGAAAAAACCTCACGCTCCCCACTCCGACGGGCGGAGGTGTGGCTTGAAGGCAAAGCATGCAATAGCTTTACCGCGGCAGTCCCCGAGTGCCACACGTCGTTTTTCACCTCACGCAAAAATTCCGCTCCACTAAAACAAAGGTTTTGGAACCCCAAAAAACAGCATGAAATCCCCCTAATTCGCCGATCGCGCACGTCTAGTCAAACCCAATACATCATTATTACAACCAAATACACTTCTTCATTCTGTCCTTGTGCAGGAAAATTGACGTTGTTGACAATCTTTATGTTTGTTCACTGTGATGTTACTCTATTTGTCTTGGAAACGTATTTAGTTGGGAGACAATTTGATCCTGCGTTTGATTCGTAATCTATTTACGGTCACGTGGTACGCGGAGTGATTGTGAATCGCGCTGACGTATTTTTTGTTGTTACATAATTTGGGGGGAGTAATGAGCGTGAGTTAGTAACAAGGAATAACAAAAATAATTGAAAATACATACAGAACGTGCAACTTCCTCCTTTTGGTTATGAAAGTCGGTTAAAAAGTATTGTAAAATTTGTATAATCATTTTCTTCACTCAATTTTCAAATGATTCAGCTCATTTTCATATGTTTCGAGTATCTATAAACGTTTTAATTTTACTTAGTCATTTTCAACGAAAAATAATATTCGTCGAAAGCCAACCATTGCGCCACGGGGATGATATAAAAGCACTAAAAGCTCTCAAACGTCATTACTTCGTCGGATTTCAATGAAATTACAATTTTAAACTCAAGTATGGCAGATCGCCGCCGTGTAAATATTTATCTATTCCCGAACGCGAAGGGTGCGGGCTGCCTATTACATAGATGCGTAATTGATATAAACACTATAATATAATATGCTACCAAAAAGGCATGGCCTCACGTAAAAAATATTTTTGAAACTCTCCACTTATTTATTTATTTTCTCAAGTCTATTTAAAATGTTATAACAATTGATTGTTTAAATAACATGCGATTACTTTAACAACACAATCGATTCAAGCTTTCTGTTTAGCAGCTTATATTATAGTCTAATCTTGCCAACCCTAAGCTTATTAATTTCTACATATTTTAGATTAATAAAATATTCACAGCATTAAAAAAAACATTTTAAGATCTGACGATATGGTATGTTTTGGATTAGAGTCATTTAAAATTACATACTTTTCATTATGAAATATGAAAATGACTTTTATGACTTTTATTTTTATTAAAGAAATATTTCTAGAACTGAACAATTTCCCCACAATTCGCTCTTACATTACGCGTCGGTGTAATCGCAGCCCGACTATAGAATTAACATTTATTAGGTAGCAAGAGAGCTGCGTTAATATTAGTCCATTCTATATTTCCATTCAGATCTACAATTGAATTTCATTTGTTAGTATTCAAGCTCGCTGCGATATTATAAAAGGGATTTTTACCGGAATAAAGGGAATTATTGAGGGCATTTAATTATCTATAATATTATTCATTGAAAAAATATTTATGATATCGTCTTTGAGCTGGGACGAATATTTTACTGGTATATTGATAGTTGCTATTGGATATAATGGATTATATCTTATTTATTTATTTATTTATTTATTTAAAATATTAAATATTTAAATATTATCTTGAAATTAATAGCTACTTAATACATATTTAGTTGACATTAATTTAAAGATAGATACTATTAGAGTTGACTTTACTTTTGGGGATATAATTAAGGACTAATCAAAGAAATAATAGTAAACGTGAAAAAGTATTTGTACTTTAATGTGGTTACGTGGGTATTATATTTTTTTATTTCTTTATTTGAACTCATTTTTTTTTAATTGATTTGTATAACAATTATTGTAAGTTATCCAAGTATGAATATTTGATTGCTGATTAATTAAAAAAAAAATATTTTCCAAAAGTAACACACTATAAATATAGTGTGTTACTTTTGGAAAATATTACCGTTTCAAAATAGTTAATATTATACTACAGTCAAACTAATTCAACTTAATAAGGGCAGCTTCATAAAATCGAATAAATGATTTCACAAGAAACACAAACACTTTCAGAATATTCAAAGTATGATCACAAACGCAAAACTTGAAATAGCTTCAAGTGTACAAGAAATTCGCTACACTTAAAGTTGAAAGATTGTTCCCGTTCTTAGTTCTTTGACAGTCGAATTAAAGTTAGCAAAAATGTTTCGCAGTCCCCATTCTGTCAAACATTTGGACTGCTTGCTCTTTGACCATCTGTTTCACTACAGGCATTTAAATCTGAGTCTATTTCTTCAAGTTTAAAAGAGTAGCTACAATAAACTATAGTTATACCACGTTGTATATTGTCCGTCGAAAATTAATGGTTTCTGTAATTTAGAATTTAAAGATTTAAACGATATTATTATTCCGACGTTTCGCACACTTCTGTTATAATTTTTGAATCAGTTCAGTTGAAAATAATGTATTTACCTACTACATTTTTTGTCATAAGTTTAGTCGTCCTTTTATCTATGAATCTAAAGGTTGGAAATTTTTAATATTAGATACAGCAAGGATATATTTGGCTACATTATTGTATTAGGTATTCATTTAGTTAAGTAAATCGAAAAGTGAAACTTAAAAAAAGTAAAAAAAAACTATTCCAATACGTAATGTACACAACATCTTCAGAAAATCTATTCATTCTGTAATAGAACTAACAATTGAACTGGAAGCCATTCAAATAGTAAGTTAGACAAAAGCATAGCGGAATCAAAAGTAGTTCTGAGTTTCGCAGGGAGGCACCTTTGGCCCCGAATTGTTCAAACTTTACCACTTTCTCGCTTCCTTTTATCCGAAGTATCTTAAATTATTATTTCCCTTTGTGCGTAGATACGATTGAATGACGTTGACGAAATTCTTTTAAAAGTGCCATCAATACGATTTCTTTGTTGCTCTGCGAATAGCTATTGTGTTTCGATTTATTGATTTACTTGCGTATATTTATCACCTAAGGTGTTTTATCACGGCTTCTCTATTCCGATTAACTTGTAACAGTATACAATTTATAAGAATAGTTTTAAGAAATATTAAAATCTTGTGTGTCTCCTACTTGTGTGCCTATTTATGATTTCATTTTATAAAGTCTTTGAATCAACAGATAATTTATTCAAATTCAAATTCAAATTGTTTGTCTTTTGTCTTTTAAATATCACTTGCAATCCAAATTGTATCTTTCTTTTATGTCACTTTATGGTCACGGTTAAACAATTCCAAATACGCTTTGACGTTCCACTTAAAATACATGTTATATCCGAATATATTCTCAGACAATATCCTCCTACATTTCAACACCTATCAACACTACCTATATTATTATTACCTCAAGAGCCTACGCAAAAACGCCCAAAATCACAAACTCTCAGGAGCTCTCGATAACTATAACAAATTTAATTTCAGATCACACATAACGTTATTAAAACCAAAGATAACTTGTGAGCGGAGCATCAATATTAATTTTGCACTCGACTCCGCTCAAGGGTTCAATTGTAGAAGCTCTTGTGCCCTTATTGTTCCATAAGGAGGTAATTAATGAAAAACGGAGCGTCTACGAGCTGAATTTTTGGCGCGGAAATTGTAAATTTGTTAATGAATTAACATTTTGCTGTCGATTTGTTGGTGTACTTGGTCGGTGTGGTTGTTCAGATTTGTTATGGAATTATTAATAAATTACGTTGCAAATACGATAAAAATATTGAAGGTTATAGAAGTGATCAATACTAATTCTGTTTATATTATACTCTCCCGTTAGAAGACCCTGAAACTTCGTATGCTCTCAAAAATAAATATATTTTCTGATGGCATGCTGCTTTGCTCCTTTCGGTTGAATCGTGATGGTATAGCATTACAAATAAGCAGTATCAAATGCACTATTCAACACAAAACAATTGTTCAATCTAAACCAGTAATTCCCGAGATTAGCGCAAACAAACAAACACTTCAGCTTTATAATATTATTAGATACAACATAATAACGTTACACCGGTCGGTGAAAATTCATTTAACGCGGAACCTTTGTAAGGAAATTAATACATGCCCGATTGCCTTCGTTTCAACTTGAAACTAAAGTCGAGGCAAACTTGATATTATGTACTTAGACGAATATTTACTGCCTCTTGTGTAGATAATATGCATTATCTTGTATGTTGTAAATTAAAGTATGGAGATAACTTATAGCATGTTAACATATCTTTATATATAAAAATGAATCGCAAAATGTGTTGGTAAGCGCATAACTCGAGAACCGAATTCGATAATTCTTTTTTTATTATATTCCTTGAAGTACGAGGATGGATCTTATGTAGAGAAAACGTAAACATGTACCACGGGCGAAGCCAGGGCGGACCGCTAGTATATGATAAAAATAATATTATTTTTCGTATAGGACAGTAAGTACATAATACTGATTTTGATTACAGAAGCGTTAAGCAGTATTATTATATGTTTAATTATTTAAAGATTTAATCCTACATCACATTTTTTATTTTTTTAAGTAACAAATAAACTTGAAAACCATCATCCTCCTTTTAAAACAATCGGTTAAAAGGTAAACATTTTAATTGAATATTATCACCAAAATCTATCAACGATGGACTCTTAAAGATCAATCGTATTGGAATATTGCGTGCGTATCTTCAGATTTATCTTTAGATCTGAATCCAATTATATCAATTCCACGTTACAATAATTAAGATATATCTTGGTGTTGGTTGAGATTTATATATCTCGTTATTGGGATATTTATTGCTTAAAATATACAGTTGTAGATTAGGTAATTATAATACACTTTTATTTTATATTACGTTGTGTGTATGTCATATTATGCCAACTAAGTATATGGTGATACTATGTTGTGTATGCCAACTATATGATGGACAATTATGAACACAAAAAAGATTGAGCATTGAAAAAATATACGTACAATAAATTATAATAATAATAAAAAAATCCTATTAAAGTTAATAGGATTTTTTATATGTAGGCACTTGTATAGTTACAAGTACATATAAAATTTACCCCTCCTTGCTCCCCAATTCTTACAACAAACATAGTTACCATTATCATCAAAAACGTAAAATTAATCAAAATTTTCTTTTTCATAGTATAAAACGAAGTCGCTTTCTCTGTCCCTATGTCCCTATCTATGCTTAAATCTTTAAAACTACGCAACCGATTTTGATGCGTTTTTTTAATAGAGAGATTCAAGAGGAAGGTGTTAGTATATAATTTGTTAGGTTTTAGACAAAGCGGGCGAGGCCGCGGGCGGTAAGCTAGTAAAATATAGAGCCGTTAAAATATACAGATACCGTCGGTCATTGCAGTAAACCTTCTAATTTTCCACTTCATTTAGCTGTCTTATGGACGGCGCCGCTATAGATTCAACGTAGATTGTCCGAACCCTAGGCTTTGAGACATTTTTCTATAACATTTAGAAGAATACGGGTTCCGTATGCTTTCATACGAAGTATTGTAGAAATTACTGGCAACTTATTTTGTATGACGATGCAAAAGCGCTCACTTTAACTAATTTAATCATTTATTACGAGTCATTTATGAATTTGAATGCTTTTTTTGAACACGTTCAATAACCTAGAACAATATTTTTACTTTTAGAAGTAAATTTTGTGCTGCCTTTAGTTAAGTTTGAAGAGCCAATGTACAATATCTTCATATTAGTTATCTACTTTATAAAGTCACTTAGTTATAAAGTTACTCAGCAAAACTTAAAAAAGGCTTTGTATATAAATTACACATTCTTCGTAAAACTTACACACTTACTTATCTTTACAAGCTCTAATATATAAAAACTATAAATAGAAGAATAACAACGTTGTTAAGAAAATATATTATTTTTATAAATCTCTGTTAAAATCAACACTAACAAACGAGGCGCACGAACCAAATGTCTCAATAATCTGTACTAATATTATAAAGCTGAAGAGTTTGTTTGTTTGTTTGAACGCACTAATCTCGGGAACTACTGGTCCGATTTGAAAAATTCTTTCGGTATTAGATAGCCCATTTATCGAGGAAGGTTATATAGGCTATATTTCATCACGCTACGGGCAACAGGAGTGGAGCCACGGAGGTGAAACCGCGCGGAGCAGCTAGTATTTTATAAAAATATATCTCCCAACGGATCCCCAAACGGGAAAGTGAAATAATAAAAAATAAAGGTTACATATGATTACGCCCCTGCCACTGAAGCAAGGGCAAATAAATCCTTGCAGGATTATCCAACTTATTGTAGCCTTTTGAAGCAACTTACCTATTGTCATTTTGCTTTTTATTTGGTATTTTAGCAATTTACAGTATGAATGAATTGGGAATTTGGAATGGTGTAAGGTAAATTAAAAAAAATGGGTTCACAAAAGATTCGAATAAAAAATGTTTTCATATTATGAAAGTAAGAAATTAAATTTTTTAAGCTATTGCATAGCTTCTATCGCGGGCCTTGAGCGCGGGGACCGAATCGAGAAATTCCGTAACGAAAAAACCTCACGCTCCCCAGTCCCCACTCCGACGGGTCGAGGTGTGGTTTGAAGGCATAGCATGCAATAGCTTTACCGCGGCAGTCCCCGAGTGCCACACGTCGTTTTTTTTAATATATAATGTTATCCAAAAAGAATAATTTTCACGCATAATACCTATTTCTTATTACATAAACATTTCTTTATTTATGGAAATATCAAGTTTTTCTGGCTTACTATAAAAAAGAACTATCTGCATTTTTCTCAACAAAATTTAAACTCCATGTACATCATTTTCTGTGAAGAGCTATTTCAATTAGGAACATAAACTTTATTAGTATACTTATTTGAGCTCGTGGTTTCTAAACTATTTTTAACTGACTTATAAAAACAAATACTTTGAATTCTAAATAGATCCACATAAATATAGAAATAAAATTGAATAGAAAAGAGATTACAGTGTGACGAGCACACGTGTCAGATGTGAAACTTAGTTTGCAAGGTTCAAAGATACCAAAATCGTCGCCTAAATCCATGACGTGACGGTATTTCCATGACGCGCCTATGAAATTTTACTCTCAATGCGCCTAAAGAAGTTTCACTTTAAAAATCATAGGAATAACAAGTATTTATTAAATGTACCTACATTTAAATTAGTATGATGTATAGCTGGTATACATCATACCAATATGTACAGTATATTTACAAATATAATAAAACTATGATTATAATTTTGTGTGTAATAGTTCCAACTGCAAAAAATCTAGACACTTTTATTTAGACAGATCTTTTTCTGGCTAGTTAATAGGAGTATCTACAGTTAGTTTTGTCTTAAAAATTAGGGTTGCTCCCAAAATCTTTTGCATGAAACCGACCAATTTTTGCATTATTACATCACATAACAATGACGTATGAAATTGAATTTCGCGAAATTGGTAGTAAAGCTTTCGTAGACTCTCGTGTGTGCGCCAGACTATAATAATTAACGCTCCAACTCTGATGTTAGCAAGTCTCAATGAACGTTATTCTGATTTTTTCTATACGTCGCAGCTGTTAATTTGATATTTGGGCTGGCACTTTACTTTTGTGACATATTTATTGCTTTTAATCCAAAAACTTTGTGTAAACGTAGAGATAGTTGGAAAGTGGTTTATAAAAACATTTTGAGTCTCTGTTACTACTACTACGACTACTAAATATTAAAAAAAGACATGTGGCACTCGGGGACTGCCGCGGTAAAGCTATTGCATGCTACGCCTTCAAGCCACACCTCCGCCCGTCGGAGTGGGGGCGTGAGGTTTTTTCGTTACGGAATTTCTCGATTCGGTCCCAGCGCTCAAGGCCCGCGATAGAAGCTATGCAATAGCTTAAAAATAAATAACTTGTGGTGGTTAAAAATTATATTGAACAAAACCTATAATATTATTTTTTACTTTCTTAATTGGTATTTAATTTTACATTGGTAGAGTATCAAAGTCTATTTAATAATGACATTTTTAATAATAATTTTAAACCGTATAAGTTATATTAGTTTTTTTAAAGAGTTTTATAATAATTAGAAATCGGTTTGAATTAATTGAAGAAACTTTAACGTAACAGTATATAAGACGTTTAATAAAATATCTTTTCCACTATAAAATGGAAAAATTCCATGTACCACTAGGTACAATCTATTTACATTACCATCACCAAAAAAGTTTTAAGTGCTTTTAACCCGTTATAACAAGAATTCGTTTTTTACAATATTATTAGAAAATCTTTGAATATTTTATAAAATACTAGCTTTCCGCCCGCGGCCTCGCCCGCGTCTTCAAAGAAAAACCCGCTTATTTCCCGTACCCGTAGGATTTGCGGGATAAAACCTATACTATGTGTTAATCCAAGTTTCCCCTTTATTTGTGTGCTAAATTTCATTTAAATCGGTTCAGTATTATTTGCGTGAAATAGTAACAAACACACACACACAAATCCTCACAAACTTTCGCATTTATAATATTAGTAGGATTAAAAGTTGAGCTTAGCCGAATGACAATAAAGTCATCGAGGTTAGTACCCAGAATAAGTTCGTTTTATGATTTATATTTTATGACAATAATTGCTATTTGATATTCAGAAATGCCTTGTAAGATCTTTATTAATTTTGAAGTTATAGATGAAGATAAAAGTTATATTTAAATTGAGTATTGGATGATTTATTTTTCTTTTTTTATAAGTAGAATCTCGAATAGGTACCTAATATTATGTGTGTTTTTACGAAATAGCTTTTTGTACCTACGTTTCGTATTATACCTAAGTATGATTAACTGTTGACTCGTTTTACAATGTTTCGTGTTGAAAATACCATCACTACAAAATTCTATACATTCAGCCGCAAACTTCAGGCTGTGCTTCAGGTATTAAAGATCTTACCATTTTGTTCCCACTGTGATCATAGGTATGCTTTGCGGCTTATACTCGAAATATATTCGAACTATAAGTCACCACACGTAGATTGCTCCTGTTTTTATTTTATTGAAGTGAAACTTCTTTAGGCGCGTTGAGAGTAGTTTCCAGGTCGTCTCACGTCAATACCGTCACGTCATGGACTAAGGCGTCGATTTTGGTATCTTTGAAGTTTACCAAAGAAGTTTCATTTCTGACAGGTTCGGAACGCACGCTCTTTTTTGTGTCTGAGTAAAATATGTTTTCTGTATTAGCTGCACCCAAGACATTTTATTTCAGGTCATTTTATTTCAGATCATTTCAATTAATGTAATTCACACAGGACAATGCAAACAATTAACAACATAATACACCGACAAATCTTTTAAAAGACACACAGCATTTAAACCTACCAAATTAAAAAGCACCCTTGATTGACGATTCCCTTTCAAACCCTCATATTCCCACTTTCATTCCCGTCACACGTGCTTAGGAATTTCAATCTACTCCCCCGTTTAATCAATTACAAATAAAAAATCTAAAGTCAGCGTGATCCGCATCCCAATCTTGGATCATTAAATCACTTCGCACCACAAAACCTATTTAAAAAAAAATCTATTTTTCACGTAGCCTTGAGATGGCGTAGGGACTCCATGAATTTTGTAGTTAACCTGAATTATACCTACTGAAATATACAAGTTATTGTTTTATTATCATATTCTTGGATTGAGAAGGCACACACTCCGCAAAAACAGCTACGCTATATTTTGACATTTAAGATATGTGTGTATGATAAAATATTTCGTGCTTCAAATAAGAATAATTTCGTCACATCACTTCGAACTACAAAAATAAATCAAAATCCGATTCCAAGCAAAGCTTGAAACGTTGCTGTTTCATATTCGTTTCATAATCAAATTCAAAATACTACATTTGGATCAACTTCATTCAGATAATTAATCACAACTAATATTTTCGTCTCATAAATTTTCGCTCCCATATTTTTCGTCACCTTTTTTTTTGAAGTGAAACTTCTTTATAGGGGTTGGAATAAAATTTAGTGTAACATTTTTACGTTCCGCGTGACATTTTTCCGTTACGCGCCATCTTTTTTTGTATCCCTACCACGTGTGATTCGACGTATTTCTATAAAGTTGCATATAGTAATTTGTTTTGAAAATAAGGTCATAAAGAAGTTTCGCTTCTTGCGTGTACACTAGTACACGCATACATTTTTTTTAAGTGGAGAAATCTTGCATAGACACCAACGGCCTCCGGGGAAGGGGCCTAACGTTCAATAAATGAAAAATGAACACAACATAAAATTTAGAGCTCTATCACTACACCTAAATAGTAAAAAACTCTTGCATCCTTGGCGCCAAAACCTACCGGTACAAAAAACTTAACCCATTGACCACCGAGCGCCCCGATCGGGGCACGACAACAATAGATTTCTATTGTGTCTGAGATTCTAGGGATTGATGGATTAATTTATATATTTTCAGTCTAAACCTAAATAGCATTATAAATATTCACAACTCGTAAAACAAATTGCATTAACAGCACACTTGGGTGAACTTATTGCTGAGTTGTGCGAAATAAAAATAACATTATACAGTTGAATGTGCATCTATTTTTGCGATAAAAATCAAATGACGCTCTGTTTTAGCATTATTTTTATGCTATTACTAGCGCCCCGGCTTCGCCCGTGGTACATATTTCGCAATAAAAGGTAGCCTATGTTCTTTCTCGGGTATCAAAACATCTCCATACCAAATTTTATGCAAATTGGTTCATTAGTTTAGGCGTGATTGAGTAACAGACAGACAGACAGACAGAGTTACTTTCGCATTTATAATATTAGTATGGATTAGACACGCTCTATTAGCTTCACCTGTATGTTTGTATGCCACCAAAATATTAGTATGTAAACGACTTGTTCCCAATTTTGACCCCCTTAATACGCACAGATTTAATTCAAACTTTGTACACTTATCAAGGATCGGTATAACAATACAATAATTTCATGAGATTAAACGTCGTTTTTAGCGTGTTCATAATAATCATATAATATAGCTTATAGCTTTTATTAATAAACAGGTTATCTAACACTGAAAAAACAAAAAAAAAACAAAATCTTCTTATATAAGTAAAGATTTTTTAATTTTATTTATTGAAATTGAGATTTTTTAAACTATTGTATAGCGCATATATACCTATTAGTGTACCACGAAAACGAAGCTAAAAGCAATAATTACTTAATTGTACACACAAAAAAAAAACTATATCACAAAATAAATTCAAGTAAAACAATAGTTCAAATGGTCACCCTACAAGTATTTTTAACTAAGGAAACTTTCTTTAATTTATCTCCTAAAGAATGTTAATTTGCCGAGATAAGGTGAAGTTTTACCATTTTATGTAAATACAGACAGTTATACTGAATGTTACCAGTATTCTCTTATCAAATGATTTAATTATATACTTAAGCATTTTTTCAATAAAAGTAAACTTAGCAGTGAATTTGACCATTGACCATTGTTTAGTGACATGGGGGCTTGAATTCACGTCACGGCAAGTCACGGTCTAGCAAAACACCCTTTGAAATCACACGAAACGGTTACTGAGGTTCTAAGTTTTATTCTCGTAGAGACTTGAAAAGTGAGTGAGTGTATACTCATGGTATTATAAATTTATTTTCATTCATTCATTATTAAATAATCAATTACTATGGCAAGGATAAAAATAAGCTGAAATTTTATGGAGTTCAAGCCATTTTCAAGCTGCTGTTGAAGTTGCCATTTAAATTTAATAGTGTTATTCAACTAAATCTTTCAAAATTTTTAATAAAAAATTTAATACTTCGCAGGTATAGCAGGAGAAGAGACGAAGGCTGAAGCTAGCTAGTATCAATGACAAACTATAATCAATACTAAAACATACCAAAAAAGCGCTAACTCGATCCAATCTGAACCGCAAACACCAATTATAAAATTAACTTCTGCAGATCGAAGTTTCTCAATTTGCGAGCCAACTCCGTCTATCTGTCCGATAAAATTCTTTGTTATAAAATCTTAAAAGGCCATTAGTTATATTGGAAACGTTTTAATTTGAGAATTTTCGGAGCGGATCGCGTTGCCTCGGGACTATCTGCCTTCAGCAAACTTTAGCCGGCCAAATGTAATTGGTTTTCAAAACCCGCAGTTCTATACAGTTTCGTGTGCTTTTATTTTGTTCGGGTTGCCGAGTTTTGTATTAATGTTACAAATATTTTCAAGTTTGTCTTGCGTTTTTTGATTTTATTGAATTGTTTGCTAACTGCAATGCGATTTTATTTTATTGATGCAATGTTAGGTTGCTGTATAAAAGGGAATGTATCTGTGTGGATGCTAAGATTATTTCTTGCTGAATTTATAGTATGTACAATGTACATTGTACAAATGAAATAATTTGATCCACATAATATTGACAATGTCTAAAAATTATAATTATATCATTTAAAAACTACTATTACATAAAAAAAGCACATGAGCAAAGACAAATCAAAGCTCATATTATTATAGTTTATAATTTTTACAAAACCAGCTATAAATCGTTCATATTTATATGCATTACTTTCATTCATACGCAAATAAAGTGACTACTTATGAAACCTATCGATGCACTCGAAATTTATTTACGCAGACATTTTAATTCATATAAATGTAAATTACATTTTTTATTCATTCGACTTCGCGAATCGACTCAATCCTTCTACAAGCTCTGAATATTAACAAATTCGATACTTTTGAACGATAAATTGAAAGAAGTTCTTTCATG
Organism: Colias croceus; assembly: GCF_905220415.1. Lineage (NCBI taxonomy): Eukaryota > Metazoa > Arthropoda > Insecta > Lepidoptera > Pieridae > Colias > Colias croceus. The sequence goes on along the minus strand of NC_059541.1, from coordinate 782,048 downwards.
TTAACTCTTTAAATAGAACGTAACATGATGTAAACCTCACAGAATAAATTTTCTATGAATTTTTCTTAAAGAATAGGAAAAACGTGAACACGAAGCGGGATTCGAACCCAGGTCTTTCACCGATTTCGGTGTCGTTTTTTTTAACTGTTTAAAAGTTTTTAATTTATAAAGCATTTGAATACTATATAACTTAACATCACACATACTATATTCCAATATAATACAAGGCGTTCATATTATATAACATTGCATTTAAATAACTTAATTTAACCGCTTCTGAGCTATGAATATTTCAAAGATTCGCACACGTTAACATTCCAACGAATTCATTAACATCAATAATTCATACATGTGCCATAGTATAAAGAGAACAAGTAGGCTAACTCCCGGCGTTTAGGAGCGAACCTAAACTCGCGAGGCGCAGGGTTGTCACTTATCATATTGTGTAAACAAACACCGACCGCTCACAACAATGGCCCCTCATGAGACTGTTCCATGAGAAGGAACCGAGCGGCGTTGTGTGCGTGCGTCAAGTTTGCGTACGTACATGAACAGGGGGCGTGGCCCAGCGCTCCGCGTACATACAAACGGCGCGATGTACCTTTGCTCGAAGATAACTTACTTGTTCTCGTTATACTATGGATGAACGCTACGCGATTAAATCTCGCTGTGTGAAGACGCAAGTGTTTTAGGGGAAGCACTTGATTATATCTTGTTATCCATATATTAATTGGTAGATGAGGATCTGTGACGCGATCCGGTCAAAGATTAGGGAAAAGTAGCTGGAATTTATTTTAGAACGGGTTTACGCGGGAGAAAAGCAGAAAAAGATATAAGTAACTAGATATTGTGTGGTGATGAAAGTGAAGTTTTAAATTTGATCAAAAATCGATGAATTTATTACCTATTTTATGTTTCACCGAAATCTATGAATAGATCCGAATAAATTACTTAGTTTCTAAAGAAGTAGAATTTCTTAATGTAGGTATATCTTCTTAATATATATAAATCTCGTGTCACAATGTTTGTCCACAATGGACTCCCAAACCACTTAACCGATTATAATAAAATTCGCACACCATGTGCAGTTCGATCCAACTTGAGAGATAGAATAGTTTTTATAAAAAAACGTAAACATGTAGGTACCACGGGCGAAGCCGGGGCGAAAAGCTAGTATACATATAAGACACTCGCGTGATATGAAACCAATATCTATAATATTCATAAATCGTATAAAAAATAATAATTAATTAAGATTTAAATGAAAAATGGGTTTCCTTTACGACTGTACTAATGAAAAGAAACCACAAAAAGCACAACACCACCACTATAAAACCGAAACAATTAAAAAACGAAAAGCTATTAAAATATGATAACAACAAAATAAAATATTACCCAAATCTGCAAACAGGTTTTAATTTGCGCTCAGTTTTTCCACTTTTATTTCGCTATCTTACAAAAGCTACGGAACAGGAAAATTAAAGAACAATGCTCTGCTCGCTTTGAGTGTGAAATCACGCTCAGAAATGATTCCATGCAATTATGAAACAATATTACATTAATTTTGGATGGAAATAGTGAAAATAGTTGCAGTTTTCTGTTTAGGGTATTTGATGTAAAACAAAATGGAAAAATAGAAGTGTTCTTTTGTAGATCTATGTTAAATCAAGTGCTATGGATTTGAACACTTTATAATAAATAGATAATATATACTGTAAAAATTACGTTATTATATTTTCTACGACATGTGCCATTTGGCATATTATTTCTACAAGAAAATAGATTTTCGGATACTTTAATACCTACTGTATTTATCCCCAAAACTTACCACACACCAATTGAGTAAAACAAGGATTAAAATATGTCGTACTAAAAAAATATTTGAAAGCAATCAAAAGTTGTATGACGTATCCCTTCCATACAAAAAATCCTAGTTTACCATATTTAGGTGCACACATACACATTATCCAGCCTCGTTTCATACATTAAAAGTGTTTCCCCAAAACTAATCAACATTACCGTGAAATTTCCTTGCGCGAGGCAGAATAAATTGCCACTACATTCCTTCATAATGAGAACTATAAAACAATCTTCCCATTAAGGTGCACCTATGTGTAGCGGCCGGTTTATAGCCCGCTCCAAATTAAACGCACCGTTTTCTAGTGAACGGGATGTAATGATAATTTAATTTTATGTACGTTTCTACGTGTTATATCATTATTTTTTTAATATTAAGGGCCCTTAAGAGGTTAAAACGGCAAAATAGACTATTCTATCTATGAGCTATCTATCTATGAGCTATAATTGAAAATATTGAAGTATTTTCGCACTGAAATTTCTAATATTATGTATTACTTACAACGTATGTGTGATGAGATGACTGTTTCCAAAACACGATTGGAAAAGTTTTCTCGATAAATAAAAATCTTGAAGTTACCTCTAAAATATCATATAAATGCTCATTACAACCGTATTTTACGATAATTATTCGTATAAAATCACAAAATATACAAAGGTTATACCTTCTCGATTTCGTGATTGTTTTAGATTTAGAAAATACTAAATATTTTCATTCACTATTTGATAAAAATGTGAAAAAAGGTGCCAATTTCATCAATGGTTGCTTACGGACTGTCCTACTGCAGTTATAGTTACTAAATAGCCTAAAAAGTCTGAACATACCTACCTACTTAAATGAAGCTTAAATTTTCTCACAAAAATGGCCTACACCCAACGACGTCATCCTACACCTAACAAACAATTCAAAACATCTCAAAATACCCATTCCAATTCAATTTCTTCACAAATGTTCATCCCAATATCATCTCGATTGTCTCAGCAAAGATCCTATGTAATACTGCGCATAGGTAATAGGCAATTTACGTCATCCCACGGTTCTGACGGTTTAAATATTTTTAAAGGGTAAGAGATTTCGCCAATTTATTGGACGAATTGAATCGCGTTTTGGATGGCGTGTTTTATTTTTATTTTGGTAAATATTGGGCTATTTGTGTGTGCAGTGAAGGCCACCTACAAATACAGTTGAAAAACGAGTTTGAAATAATAATAATAAATAAAGTTTGGTCGTCTTTTGTTAGGGTATCAATAACTCTTGACTGAACATAAATTCAAACATTTAAAATAAAATATTAATGTTAAAGTTGATATATAAAAATGATAAATATCTAATAATATTCCTCAGAATCAAGTCAGGTAACGCAGATACGAAGTTTTTACATGACAAGTGGGAGGAAACTGTAAAGCCTCCTGGAGTTTGCCTGATATCATCGTTTGATTTCGATTAGCATGTAAATTATGTATTGTATGTATCATAAATTATTGTCGACGTTTTGAGTCTATGAATACTTTAATTAAATTTGTGTAAGCGGCTTAAATTGATGACTATAAACTTGTTTTTCATCTCATAAGTGTTAATAACATAACATTTTGATAAGAAAATAACATTTCATGACATCCATAAGCGATGAAAAATATGACGACGTCGCAATTAAGTTTGAATTCTCTTTAAAAAATACACTTTACGCAAAACAGCAATAGCCTAGCCTTCCAAAAGTATTCAGTAGTTCTAGAATCTAGAAATTACTGTCTACAAAAAGTTCACAAACTTTCCCCTTTATAACGTAGATAGAAATTGGTTACAGCGCCATCTATGCCACCAACCTGAAAACAATCATAAAGCTCATCTCACACAATATTCCGCATATAGCAAGTGTAACACACATTTTGTCAACATACAACAATGGGTAACAAAATTCATTTTCAGTGTAATAGTAGCGAAATATAAAATAATTTCGAGCGAGGGCCCGTAGCCAATCGCTGTAGTTGTCGCGTAATAAAAAGCCTGAGATAAAAACGGAGGAAAATTGTTATCATAAGACGGCGGAGGTGAACGGACGGCGCTATGCAATAGTGCACTTTTTATCGTCCAATTGAGATTCGCTTTTATTTGTCTGGTTGTTTTTGTTGCGCGATGTGAGAGCATGGTAATAAGATTAGATTAGGTCTAAATTGTGATTATATTTTGATTGGATTATAATATTTTGTACGATGTTCAAAAACGAGATGAATTACGTGTATAGAGTGATATAAGACGTCTTGATTGTAACAGAAAAAAAACGTCAAGTAGAAGAAACTGGAGTACTGTAAGACGTTTATTTAGTTAAAGAGACTGCATTAAGAAATATTTACTCTATTCATTGACTTAATAGCTATTTCATATAATGATTTCATATATTTCACATAATGATAAGTTGCAATATTATGACTGAATTATGAATATTTTTAATTGTTGTTATAAATTCTACTGTACATTTAATCGGTAGGTATTTCGATGCCATGGTTTATTGAGTGTTATGAAGCATTGAACATACCTTTTTTAACAATAAGATAAGATAATTTTGTATCTTTTTTGTTCGCTTTCGTATTTCGTCTCGATTACCGTTTATTTTTATGAGTTTACAATTCTTATAAACTATTTATTTTTATTAATAAAAAATTTCCTAACGTAAAACAAAAAAAAAAAAAAATACTTCTGCTTCATTTTTGCATACTCCCATCCTTCGACTAAGTTGTGTTCTTAGCCTGATAAAATGCAAATTCACAAAGATTCGCCCAAGTTTTCTTATTACTCTCGCTAATAAACGCTGTCGAGAATCTCGATTGTTTTGTATGTTTGTATCTTTCGCGTTCTGGGATTAAATTGACAATCACATACCTACATCCATAGTATATCGTATACGTAATGTAAAAGGGACTTTATTCAGTCCTATATGAGACATTTTAGATACAATTTTGTACGAAATTCATTTTCATCTCAAATCGGGAAAACAATACCATAACTTAAAATACAAATCCAGAAGAAGCATTTATTTATTTATTTATTTATTTATTTTACTCTTTAATACAACTAAACAGACTTACATACTAGAACATACAAAAATAAAAGCAAGGAGCAGTTTAGTGTATTTGGCGGCCTTATCACTTAGTAGTGATCTCTTCCAGGCAACCAGGGCAGAAGGTAATCAGCTCAATTAAGTTGTAAATTTTATGTCATCATCGCAAAAGAGGGGTGCCTGATGGTGCCTACCATCACACGTGAACTTACGCCTCTACAAATTCAAACTCGAACTGTTTGAGTTGATTTATTTAATAAGACTTCTTCTAAAAGTTAGCTAACGATTATTTTCATAGTATATTCATTACTTTATAATACTTATCCCGCAATGCAACTGCAACTAATAAATTGCTAAATACAGCAGTACATTTAACGTTTTATGTAAAGAATACTTCATTAGTCGTCTGAAACTGGGTCGGTAAAGCGAATATGTTGAGGTTTAATGAGCGCAGAAATCGCAGGAAAATTAAGTCGAATGGCGTGTCACTATTCATTGTGATATGGGTCATAGCTTCAGGATTGATCTTATCACTGTTTTGTTCGGTTAAATGACGCTTACAGTACTGCAAAGGAGAGAAATAATTGCGTTTCCATTCAGGTGTTATTTGTTAAGCTTGGGATACTATAGCCGTAGCGTATCATCATCATCATCATCTAATGATCTAAGGCTGGTTGCAGAGCTTGACCGACCATCAGTGCGTAGGTTAGTCGCGCTTGTCATATGTATGGAAATTCATAAAACCGTTCATAGCTAGACCGACCATACGCACCATACGCATTGTTGATGCGTATCGTCAGGAGTCAGGACCGACGGTACGCAGTATACGCACTGATGGTTGGTCAAGCTCTGCAACCAGCCTAAGGGTTGGGACTACAGACATCGTATCATGATGTTGGCATATTATATTAATTGTATTGGGAAATATGAATAGAATGAAGGTCATAGGCCAAGGGTGTATATTGTATCTCTACATAGTATAAAACAAAGTCGCTTTCTCTGTCCCTATGTCCCTTTGTATGCTTAAATCTTTAAAACTACGCAATGGATTTGGATGCGGTTTTTTTAATAGATAGAGTGATTCGAGAGGAAGGTTTTAGTATATAATTTATTAGGTTTTAGACAAAGCGGCCGAAGCCGCGGGCGGTAAGCTAGTTGTATATAATATGTAACGCGCGCGAAGCCGGAAAGCTAATAACACTATTTATGTAGTGTGAGTAACATCAGTAAATAAATCTTTGAGAATTATCGAACCTATTGAGCATTGAAAACTTCAATAGCGCGATTCAGCTCCAACTCAAAACTCCCATACTCTACAATCTACATAGTACGCTCATGTTAATGGTAGCAAGTAGTAAAGAAGACTTAAAACACTTAGAAGTCGAGCCTGGCCCACAACCTGGGAATTAACCCATTTTATGACGCTGTAAAAATTTTTACGAGAACAATTTTCACTCAGTAGCGTCTACTGCACGCAGATTAGTGTTCGCTTTAGAGACGAAGGTTATGGAATACTAAAATCCACTTCTGTAAAATTATTAAATGGTGAAATAGTTTAAAAGCTATCGCTTTTTTAGATATTAAAGGTGCTGCTTGAATCTGGGAACGATATCTTGAAGTAATACGATATTTATAGTTTAGAATTTAGATATTATTATAGATAAAATTATCCGTCTGTCTATCTAATATGCCTTTAGCGGCAATATCACTTCATAATTACGATTATTGCGAGCGATACTTCATTAGGAAAACTACTTAGTTTCCAATAAATTACTTTTTATTACTAAAATTATTGCTTATAAAACATTAGTTTTTTTTTAATAATACTCATTTTACTTAATCTTAGTTTTAATATCACTAATTTCATCATAACACCAATAAAATAAAGAGCTAAGAATGCCCTAATATCGAGAACTAAACGGTGTCATTACAAATTGGCTGGTTAATATCGCAATGCAGATGCGTGGGGCTGCATGTCACAAATGCATTAATGATCTTGCCTAGCCACTTAGTTTAAGTGATCTTAACCATAACAATTTCGTTTAAAACTAGGCTTGCAACCTGGCTTCGTCCGCATTGATATTTTCTGTAAATTTTTTTATTATACATTCATTGCCTACGTAAGTACATTGTTCTGAAAATGGCAAACGCAAAAATTACTAATACATAATATACAAGTATATAAGACATTAAAAAAGCACATTTATAGTTTACTAGCGGTCCACCCCGGCTTCGCCTTACATATTTCGCAATAAAAGGTAGCCTATGTTCTTTCTCAGGGTCTAAGGATTGTCCAAATTTAATCAAAATCGGTTGAGAGGTTTAAGTGGGAAAGCGTAACAGACAGACAGACAGAGTTACTTTCGCATTTATAATATTAGTTGGGATTTCTCTAGTTCTACAATCACACGTAGTTTTTCAGTTACTTTTTTGGAAGCTGAGAACAAATTATTTTTTAAATCAAATACACCAACCAAAAATAATAACAACCCGTAACCTCAAACTTCGGTGTGGGTTTATGGGTTGTTATTATTACCCGTAAACCGTATGACGTCGGCTTAAATTCATATAATTTCTGTAACAACTTCGTTAGTAATGCCAATTCCCTTTATTTATTACAACCACATAACGCTATTTAAAATAATCAAATTATTGCACCCATTCCACGCACCTGACGTGCACCAAAAGAAATATAAACCGGCAAAATTGTGTTTTCATACAAATTTTGCTCGAAAAATATTGTCAATAAATACGGTTAAGCCAGGGTAAAATTAACCTTAAGTGGTGGCTATACGATTTAAAATGGGTTGTAGGAAAAATATGTTTTGAGATGAATTCCACTGCACCTTACGTAGAGCAAACATCGAGATGCATCGCAATGCAGTGGTCGGTTCATTCGTAACATTAAACGAAGCTTATTTGAAATATACATGCACTTGTAAGTATTATTATTGAAGTAGTATATTTCATAAAATTTGTATGAAAAGTCAAAGTTTCTTACATATAACTCGATATTTATTTGAAAGAAAGAAAGAAAGAAAATAAATTTATTGCCAAAAACACAGCCAACAACATAACAAAATTTATCTTAAGATTAGCAAACGGATACAGCCTCAGCAAAATGTTGCACAAAAACAGCGCTGATTTTCAGGCTGCACCGGCCGGCGGTTGAGGTCCGTCTTAATATTAAAAAAAAAAATTAACTAAGTGTACTTAAAAATAAATACATAATGAAGTATATTAATATGTATTAATAATAAATAATAAATAGATGCTTATAATATAATTTATGTTAGGGCAAAAACATATAAATATATATAAAATAATAATATATATTAAAAGGCGTATAATATGTCATATATATATACATATATACAATAAATAATAATAATTTGTTAATATTTCTCTAGCTATAGGAAAATATTAAGGTATATTTGTCATTGGAATTGATAAATAAAATGCATGTTTTTTAATCATCTTGTTAACAAGGATACTTTTTTAAAATATACATGCTTGCTTCACGTACCTACATCGTCTTTTTCCAAACAAATTTTACCCTCCTCATTCACAAATCAATCTATACTGATATTATAAAGAGGAAAAGTTTGTAATTACCTATAATTATGTATGTAATATGTATGCATTGTTTTCACGCATAAACCTCTCAACCGATTTTGATAAAATTTGGCACAGACAATCTTTAGACCATGAGAAAGAACATAGGCTACCTTTTATTGTGAAATATGTACCACGGGCGAAGCCGGGGCGGACCGCTAGTAGAAAAGACATACACAACACACAAAGTAACAAAAAAGATTTGTCACATTTAAAACGTCTTGATTCCATTAAACTATAAAACTGCACAATCCAGCATTCAAAACAAGCACCACACAATACAAAGCCAACTTTAACACCCACACCTTCAGTTCAAATTCCCATAACCACACCAAATACATACGTCCTTTTAGATTTGAGGGGATATAAATTATATCCAACAGTCGCTTAAACCCGAGTGAGGTAAGGAGATAGTGGGAGGTTTAGAATATTTTCCATTTTCACTGTCAACGAAAAATGGCGACCTTATTTATTATGCACGCAATCTTACCCCAGCTGCTTTGGCTCCTGCTATCTTCCATACAGTTGTTACTAAATCTCTAGTGGATTTCTGAAATGCATTTGTGTACAGTTTAGCGTTTGAGTTTCAATTGATGGATTTTTAAGGATTTTTGATGGCAGTCTTATTATGTTTAAAAATATGTAACAACTGTTCATGCTATTGGTAATTATAGGTACAATGAATTCCCTAATACGTTATCTTTTATACATAATCGGAAATTGTTTCACATAATATTCACATATTGTTCACAGAATAAAACTCTATAGGTACCTACAGCTCTGTGATTAGCCTCACCCTTGCCTCACCAAAAATATTTATTAAAATTATAAAACGATACATAAACAAGGATAGATTTCACGCAGTATTTGTATAAGAATATAATACTTGGTTCTATTTAATATTATCTCTAGGATTTATATTTACCTTACACGTAAAACTGAAGACGATGAAATACCTGTAACAAATAAATTGTAATTAATAAATTAATTAGTTTATTGAGAAGTTGAAGTTTAGACGGTAGAAACAGAAAAAAGGTTCGATATTAATTTAGGTAATTGGTAATTTTTGATACATCCTACTTGTAATAAGATGCATGTTTAATACAAAAATAAAATATTATACGTTGTTGCTCTGAATCCTTATGGCAGAACAAGTAAAGACTTTATTAAGAGGCAAAATTACCAATCTTCTATTAGATGATACGTGTAATATTCAAGACCAAATCTAACAAATAAAATATAATATATCAAACTAGATTCTATTTGATCAAAAGCATAAAATATTAAAATTGACTCGATAAAGCACGAAGTTACTACGTTACTTTTATCTTTTTTTTTTTTTCATAAACTACTAAATACTAAAAAATTTGCGAGATATTTTTCAGAGTATTTTGTGTAATTACTTTAAGTTTTGGTTTTTAGACTTAAAACTATATATACGTTATATTTTTATGTAGGGTATTTTCTTGAAAAAACATTGTAGTTTAAGGGTTCATAAACACCACGAATGATAGATACCAGAGTTTTACTTATTTCCCCGTAAATAAATAAAAATATATCTAAATTTGTATTAAAAACGACGAACTATAAACAGCATATACATAGTACACCCACCCAAAAAGCTTAAATCATAAAGCACGAAAACTTTAATAAAACAGTTATTATATATGAGAAGCGATTGTAGCAACAGTAGTACCGTGTGCAGCGAATAAATCTCCTCGATCGACCCTAGTGCATAAATAACGGAATAATTCCTGTTTTCACTATAAATCGTGACAAATGACTGAACCATCGCCGAATTTTCAGTCATACATCCGCGATATTAATTTCTATGGAGCTGCAGATTGGTGGCTTTGATATTAATTTTTTGCCTATTTACTATTTGCTAGATTCGATACCCGGATTGAGACGAAAGAGAACAATAGTTGAAATTTTACTCAAATTATTGTAATAGGCTTACTGTTATAGTTTGGCGCTAAACGTGTTGAAGTAGGTAGGTACCCACAAAACTAATTCCTATTATCCACTGAAGTCAGTTACGATTTTACATGTAACTGTAATTTAAATATATCGCCTAATTTATTATTAATTTTTGTGAATGTAGTGTTCATCTGTAATAGTTGTGCATAATAATGTGTAAATCCTATTGTTACTATTTAACGAGAATGATACATATGTAACAACTGGTGATGAACCTTTATAATAAATAAATAAATTGAGTTAGAGCTGTAATATCCGACAAATATTAAAATATGAAAGTGCTTTTACAGCCTCGTTGAACAAATCCTATAAAAAAAGTTACAACTTTAGTATTGAATTCACCATTAAAACAATTTTACACAATTATAAACACATTTACAAGCTTCGAAAGCTTACATCTCAATCCACGTCACAGACGCTAAAAGCGCCCAGCAATCAAAAATTAATTCGCGCCATTGCCCAAAAACTGCTCGCCAAATATTTCAGTGTCGAATTTGATAGTTTAAGCAGCATATTGTACGGGATGCATATCGTGATATCAAAAATCGGCCAAGCTTGAGTCGTACTCGCGACACGCGGGATCCGTACAACAAAATTAAAATATAGCAATTGCAAAAAAGCTTATCCATCAGTTTATGACGTTCCTACCGTCGCTTACCTCGATTTTTTTATTATAGGCTATTATAGCGGGAATATCGTGCAATTTATCTATATTTTATTTTATGTTATAATTTGTTGTGCACAATAAAGCTTTCATTAATTCATTCCTTCAATATAAATACACATCCGAATGTCAACTATTTAACTGTTACGTTCATGAAATACAGCCTCATTACAGACAGACCGACGGACAGACGGATAGCGAAGTCAGTAATAGAGTTCCGTTGAACCTTTAGCTACGGAACCCTAAAAATGGTCGGTGTTCGGTAGCCAGTCGAGCGGAAACAACCCGGAGCCGAAATAAATTTTGCGAACGATATCTTTGATTATATTTATTTAAACGGATACGATTTGTGACGTTTCCCTGCATGATTTAAGGAATGGGTATCGGGAATGGATTTTGGATACAAAATTCAATGGGTGTCGAGGATATTCGGTTGTATAAACAAAATGATAAACACATAACAGAATTGACCTCTCGCCTTTATTCTGACCGTAGTCAAATTATTAACTCAAAAGCATCACTTGAACTTCAATAGTTTACATAATATATATTCAATATAATAATTATTTTAATTGCATAAATAAGTGAACTTATAAACAGCTTTTTCAAAGATATTTAACTCTAAATGGATCTTAGTTCTATAGTTTAAAAAAAAAATAATTAATATTAAGTCTCGTTTAGTTGTCAATTGTCCCTTTTCTTCCTATAATTTTAATTAATCTTCCACCTAATATTAAACTATAACTCCCCCGTTCATACTTATTCCATAAATATTACCAAATATCCCTTAATAATTAAAGCCTAAGCCGTAATATCTATCGCTCCATGAATCAATCAGTAACAGATTGGGCAGTCGCAGAGAAACGCATCGGCCTGCATCGAGATGGATCCACAATAAGGACGATCGAATCGAGCTTGAATTGTACTGTTATTAGCAGTTTAAGGACGTGTAAATTTGTGACTAGAAATAGGTATATGAATGTTTTTTTGGTTGATTGGAAAGGAAAAAATATCTTGAAATAGTTTTAATAAACACATATTAGAATAGACCGGATAACAGAGCCGGATTCATATCGCAATATTTATAAAATTAAATCATGAAATCATAAAGTTATTTTCACAAATTATGAATTATCAAAATTCGTCCTCAGCTCTAAATGAATTGCTAAAAATTAAACGAATAATTAAAGATCAATCAAGTTAAAAACTAATAATGGAATCAAATACAAATAATGAATGCAGTTTCTTGCTTGCGATGAATAATCTTTACTCATTTAAATACCAAAAAATCTCCAGGACTCTACTCTTTTTGCAATCAAAATCCCAACAAACACACCACAATAAAACTATAAAAAAGGTATTAAAAATAAAGTAAACACCTGGCTCGCAATATTTCGGCCTACCCGCAATAAATCGAACGAAGAAAACAGTTCAATCGAACCGCACGAGATAAATGCGTGTATCTTAACGACCTCTCGCTATAGATAAGTGTCTTTCGATAGATTCCTATTTTTTCCATCCCCTGGTTCGGATAAGCTCTGAAAATTACTGTTTCGTATTCAATATATGGTGAAGGTTTTTATTGTTTCATTTAAAGTGAATGTTATTTTTTATAAATGAAACCCGACCCGAAATATCGCGACATTTTTGCCGTAGTCGTAATTCATCTGTTAAACTCAAACACAAATATTTATTTATACAATAAGACTTCTTCTAGAAGCACTTTTGAATCGTCATTATATAATATTTTTAACATTTACCACCATTACTATTCGACATCTTTCTTATTAATTTTACAATTAAATTTTTACAAAATCTTTACCGAGTAATGTAGTCTTAAATGAACCCAACCAGGATAAGCGGCTAGTTATACTCGAAGTCTAATAATTATCCAAATCAAACATATTACCAAAACAACAACCACATACTGCAAAGTAATGTATCCGTAAATTATCAACGAAAACAAATACCCTTCACAACCAATTGTTACTAGCCACTGCAAAATTAATGCTCCAAAACTATCTAAGAACGAGTTTTAATTAAAACAATAAATTGAATAGAGTCGCGACCTATGAATATGTCAAACAGGTCGCCTAGAAATTGCGGTGAGTCCGCAACTATTTGGGACCCTTCGCGACATGCGGGCCACGAAACAGGCGATATATTTCAGCTAGAATTTCTTGAGATCATAATGAAATCAACTACTATATTGCCTTACTGCTTTGTTTGCTGTGTAATGTGAATAAACAATATTAAATACGCTTTTACGACGTTTTTCTTTTTGGACGACGACACTAATAAGATTTCGTGGTTACAAACCATTAAAACAATTTATGTTAAAAAATTGCAGATATTATTTCAATTTTTTACTCTCTAGAATCTAGAGAGATAAGGCACAGTTTCAACTAATGTATTAATTTATGTCATAAAGAAATAACCCGCTTACGCTTATGACTTGCTCGCTCTATCTATGGTAAGTGGAAGATGAACAAAAACTAATTCAGAGGGATGGGCAGCCATAAATTTGGGCAACCACTTGTTTCTATGTTTGTAATTAAAAAGCGATAAGCGAATAAATTGTGCACAATTTTAAACTTTAGGCTGTTATTTTTTGGATTGAAAATTATAATATTATGATTAATTTATTTCGCAAGTTTCATGGGCTGGAAGTAATTTCTTGTTCTAGATCACTTAGCGGTAACTACTGTTTTAAACTACAATAGTATATTCCAATAAGTTAACAAAATAATAAAAAATATACATTCACATTATATTATTAATTCGATTCTGGACGAGCGATTAAACAACTGAAGAAATTTACCATAAATAACTATAATTGGTGTTCAAATACAAGTCACAATATGTTATATCTATATCACTATTGTTTCAGTCATGACTTCGAATAGAAAAAAAGAAGTCCAAAATTTAAAAAATTACTGATGTGTTTCACTATGCATTCAGTTTATACATTTCAAAGATCTTTTATTTTAGATTACGATAGTCTTGTAAAAAGACCTTCAACACAGAGGTTTAACAAAAATATCTCTAAAAACAGGCGTACCAATATAAATCCCACAGCATTTTAGTGAAGTCGCCAAGCCCAGGCCAATTACGGAGGTGCCTATATTTTCACCCGGACTGTAACATCCGTTTACATAAGCCAATCTTTTGAAGTATGGAATGGAGTCTAGAAAATAGGTTTAGCTTCTCGGACGCAGAACCTGAGGGTACCTACATGAAATATGTTGAACCGAATCAAATTCTGTTATCTTATTCTGACGGTACCTACTTCAATGTTCTTATGTGAAAACATTAGAGTAGAATAATGATTCCAAACAATAATGTTTTGTTATTATTATACCTACTAACACTTTTTTTTTAATGAGTGAGTATTTCGCAACATTTAGAATAAGAGTAATGGATATTTAAAATAAAAAAATGTACCTAATGGACTTTTAATACTTCAGAAATTTCATAAAATATTTACAACCTTCTTTAGTTGTTTTCATATTTCACTGAAAATAGAATCTGCTTATTTGCGAAATAACAACGGGTAAATTTTTAACAGTTTGGAATAAATTGCAAAGAAGTTTTATTTTATTAGTACGTTTTATTTTTACAAACAAAATTTATAATTTTTTTTCTCTCTCAATTTTTATCAAAACATACCTATTTGTGAAAATGAACATATTTTTTACATCTTCTCTATATAAAAATGAATCCCTATTTCCCTTGGTCACAGCATCACGCATGAACTGGCGGTAGTGAACGAGTTTATTCCCTGAAGTACGAGGATGGTTCTTTTGGTGAGAAAACGTAAACATGTACCACGGGTGAAGCCGGGGCGGGCCGCTAGTTGTATATATTATGCCAATGTGTATAATATTATTATATTGCATTATCATAAACGGTATATCAATGCCGATATATATACCGCTGAAAAGAAGGGTATAATAATCTTTAAAATCACAAACGAACTCAAAGTCAATCCCTAACAAAATGAATTACGTTAAAAGCGAGTGCATCCGAATGACAAAACTTATCATTTATTAAGGGTAAGATTTTTCACAATGGCGGTTTCTCTCGACAAACCTCGAATCGCAAACACCGAAGGTAATTACTTAAAAGCTGGACAAATATTTTTATACCAACGTCTGAAGACTGTATTAATAAGGCACTTTCATTCTAATAGTTTAAGCAAATCCATTTATATATTGTCTGATTCCGCTGTTTGCAGTTTTAAGTTGATTTGAGATGTCTGATCATTGCTTGGAGTAACAATTTCATTAAATTTTAGGTATTTTATTTTTTATGTTCAAAAATATGATTTAAAAATTTTAGTCATCTGTTGAAGAAATTATATTATTCAAATTTAGAAATTAAATACTTTGTAACGAATTTTAAACGCGATTTATTCATTAAATTATTTAAACCGGCGTTTCTAACGCTTTACAGCGAGTGCGTCACGGGGAGACCGATTCATATTTCACTTTATTATTTCATTATACTATAATGATTATGATGGTTAATATATGCAAGTACATACGTGTGTACAAAATGTACAGCAAAAATAAAATTACTTTTATCAATTCAGTCTACTGTAATCTATACTAATATTATAAAGCTGAAGAGTTTGTTTGTTTGAACGCACTAATCTCAGGAACTACTGGTTCGATTTGAAAAATTCTTTCGGTGTTGGATAGCCCATTTATCGAGGAAGGCTATAGGCTATCATCACGCTAAGACCAACAGGAGCGGAGCAATGCGGGTGAAACCGTGGGAAACACCTAGTTAACTTTAAGAACGTAATTAGGGACGATACAGTCTACGGGTCTAAGCCCTGAAGATAAAAGATGACCTTACAAGTCCAAAATAATAAAACATTATAACATTAAAAACCTTATACAGGGTGGCCCGTTTATAGTGGTCCAAAAATTTTTTTCAGCTTGAGAGCATCATGAGTAATCATTTAAAACAAACTTTAGTTCAGCGAAAACTTATGGTTTAGAAATTATGATTTTTTTTTTAAATGATCCGGAGTTTCAATATTTTTGACACAAAACCACTCTGTTATGAAAACTACTGGACCGAATTGAATGAAATTTGGTATAGGTATAGCGCAATAACCTACCTATCGCGCTATAGGCTCATCTTGTGTAAATAATTAGACTGCATTTTTTTATTTTAACTTTTTCTGTAGTTTTTTGAATTTCTCGGCAAAATATTGATTTTTCGAAAAAATCCTGTGAAAAAAAAATGTACCACCAAGGTTTTGCTGGTACTGCTAAAAACTACCTTAACATATGGTTATTCATTACACAAAAAATCATAGTTGTCCTTCGATTGTAACATCTTCAAAATCAACATCATGTACATTAACACATGAAAATCGAAAAATTACGAAATTTACCATAATTTAATTTTAATCATTTGGAACGGCCAATTTTCGATTAAAGAACCATTTATTGCCATTGCATTGCTATAAAACTTAAAATGAATGAAATAAAATTTTAACCTGCCAGCCAAGATAACTTAACTTTATTCTAATGTCAATTTATTGAGTTTTTTTTTGTTATTTAGTTTTTATGTTTAAATCTTAATAAAAGGTTTGGAAAATTAATAAAACAACATAAATATTAATTAACATACTGTTTATTTTTTACAAATGATTTTCAAAATGCCGTCCGCCTTTCGCTAAACACAATCTGCATCTGCGTAAGAAATTCCTTCGCAGCCTATTAAATGGCTGCCGGCTTTCTTTAATGGCTGTTATAGCCACTTGAATTTTCCTTCTTAATTCTTGCTCCGATGTGCTCTCCCGTGCGTACACAATCTCCTTAAAGTATCCCCAAATGAAAAAATCAATGGGGTTCAAGTCGGGTGAACGGGCTGGCCAGTGGATGGTGCCACCGCGACCGATCCACCTCTCCGGATAGGTAACGTTTAATTGGTTTCTTACCCGTAGAGCAAAGTGGCAGGTAGCTCCGTCGTGTTGTAGCCACATGCGCTCCCTTAAATTTTCTGGCAGATGTCTCAACAGACCGGGCAATTCATTTTGAATAAAATTTAAATAAATGTCAGCATTCAACCTTGACGGTAACTCAAATGGGCCCACAAACTCTCTGTTGACAATTCCACTCCACAAATTAACGCTATAGCGTTCCTGGAAATTTGACTCTCTCACTAAGTTGGGATTAGTCACTGCATAATAATGCGTGTTATGCGTATTAAATAATCCAATTCGCTCAAATCGACTTTCATCGGTCCACAAAACGTTATCAAAAAAATTTGGGTCCTCCCGATCTCTCCTCAACATTTCTCTACAGAATGCCATTCTTCTAGGATAATCTTCGGGTTTCAAAAGTTGAACTTTTTGATAATGGTAAGGATGAAGTTGGTTAGCTCGAATAGTCCTATGAATTCTAATCCTGGGTATACCCGTACGCCTTGCAAGTTTTCTTTGGCTTACATTTGGATCACGACGCAATTCCTCCAGGATAACATCTTCATCATCTCTGTTTACGCGTCCAGGTTCACGACGACGAAAGCCAGGGATAACTCCTTCTAGGAAAGAATTATGCAGCCTCACGAAAACGCGATGGTCAGGAAAGCGCTGCACAGCTGGGCCTGGCTGGCCTTCAGCAAATTGCCGATAAAGCCTGGCCGCTTCTCGCGCAACGCCTTGTGCGACACCATAAAAATAATGCATCATCGCATATTCACGCGGTGAGTAGGTTGCATGTCTACGATTTCCATCCATTGTCAACAAAACCTCCAAATCACGAGCACAATCAGTAAGTCCAGTTCACGAAAGCCAAGTAGTCAGATGAGCGATTATACGAGTCAATAAACGAAGCCAAAACGTTAAAATACACCAAACTCTAGAATAGCTGCAGTGAGCGCAAGCGACAAACGACAACTGAAGATCGTACGTACAACAATATTGTAGCGTCTGTCTCTTTTTAACAAACGCACGACATAATTAACGTTCTCTGTCGACGAATACCGACCCGCTTTACCTGCTTTTTTATGACCCTGTTTTGAATACTGTGTAATGATTCACATAAATATCACTGATGAATGGGCTTTGAAAACGAGTAACAAGATCATTTGGAGTTCAAATAATGTTATCTTTGAAGAATTACGAACCAATAGGTTTAAATTAAAATTATGGTAAATTTCGTAATTTTTCGATTTTCATGTGTTAATGTACATGATGTTGTTTTTGAAGATGTTACAATCGAAGGACAACTATGATTTTTTGTGTAAAGAATAACCATATGTTAAGGTAGTTTTTAGCAGTACCAGCAAAACCTTGGTGGTACATTTTTTTTTCACAGGATTTTTTCGAAAAATCAATATTTTGCCGAGAAATTCAAAAAACTACAGAAAAAGTTAAAATAAAAAAATGCAGTCTAATTATTTGCACAAGATGAGCCTATAGCGCGATAGGTAGGTTATTGCGCTATACCTATACCAAATTTCATTCAATTCGGTCCAGTAGTTTTCATAACAGAGTGGTTTTGTGTCAAAAATATTGAAACTCCGGATTATTTAAAAAAAAAATCATAATTTCTAAACCATAAGTTTTCGCTGAACTAAAGTTTGTTTTAAATGATTACTCATGATGCTCTCAAGCTGAAAAAAATTTTTGGACCACTATAAACGGGCCACCCTGTATAAATGAGATTCATTAGTAAATGAAAATAAATAACATCTCCATGACTTGCGTCTTACGGTTACTGGCCTTTGGTATTTATGAGCAAATAAAAATAATATTACAATATTAAGGACCGAAATATATTTTAAAATGTATGTTATATTAAAATAATGTTTCGTAGGTTCCTACTGCCAATATTATTAAACCAGCTGTGTCCAGCGGTTTTATCCGTATTGCTCTGCTACTATTGGTCTAAGCGTTATTGTATATTTCCTTCCTCGATAAATGGACTATCAAACAGTGAAATAATTTTTCAAACCGGACCCGTGGTTCCCGAGTCTAGCGCGTTCAAACAAACAAACTCTTAACTTTATAATTATATTATTATAAACACTATTATTTTTATTTTAATATTTTAATCCTCTAGAAACGTTTTTATATCAACGCATAGATAATAAAATCCAAATCCATTTAGCATGGAAGCCTTCCGAAGTTTCACTGTACGCATCGCTGAGTTACTTTTCATCCGAAATTACCCCTACATAATTAATATACAGTTTCTATTTATTAATGGATTGTAAAGAGATAGATTATATATATTTTATGTGTTTTATATATATATTGATATATGTTTTAGTTTACGAGTATTAAAAAGTGCCTTTCTTTTCAGCCGCTCATGTTTTTTGTGTGCCTACTTATGTTTAGTTTATGTGAGCTTTATAAGAACGTTATTTGATCATTTTTTATATTGATATATTTGTAAATACTGAAATATAAGGAAAAAATATACTTAAGTTACCCCTTAGGCACGATAGTAGAGATAAAATAAGGAAACATGTGTTCGTTATTAATCCTTAATAATTATTTTCTTTATTAATTATTTTTATCTGTATTAAAACAATTATTTCTATCTCGAAAATTGTATATTATTATCTACTTGTACAAGCACTTTTTTTAGTTGGACGTGTGCTTTTCTTTTTTATTAAGGAACTAGTGGTCCACCCCGGCTTCGCCCGTGGTACATATTTCGCAATAAAAGGTAGCCTATGTCCTTTCTCGGGTATCAAAATATCTCCATACCAAATTTCATGCAAATTGGTTCAATAGTTTAGGCGTGATTGAGTAACAGACAGACAGACAGACAGAGTTACTTTCGCATTTATAATATTAGTATGGATAGTGAATTTTTTAAATATATACGAAAATTATATTTCAAAATACTTATTTTATTACTAACTTCATACCGAAGCTTCGCTCGCTTCGTTTAAAGATATATCTTTCCTATAATTTATTTTCAACCTTTTTCCTATTAACTTTTGATGTGGATTCAAAAGTTTGTACATAATGTACATAATATGTAGATTCTGGAGCGTTTTATTAACAAAAGTATTCTCTTCAATATAAGTATTATAATTAAAATTTTGTAATGGGCTCATAAAGTTTAATAAAATACATATTATTCGATATTAAAACGCCAACACCAGATTGAAAAATAGTCGAAGCTTTATGTGAAGGTGTAAATTTCTCCTTCACATAAATTAAGGTATTTCCAATCTACATTGAGATAAAAACAAAACACATATCGGTGTTGGTTGAGCGATTTTCTAGTTTGCAAATAAAAAACGAATACTTTATTTTTTACGTAAAATTTTATTCATATTTTGTATATTACAAATTTAAAAAGATAATAGAACAAAATAAGAGAAAATAATAACGCTCAGAAAAAGTTTTCACTTACCACTAGAAAGTTGCGTCGTAACTAATCACGATACACTACAAAGTCTACACAGAGAAGTTTGAAAGCCTACACCTACGCTACGATACAAGCAGCTACACTAATTCACAACCGACTGAGTTAGCTTCAGACCTTAACCTAAACCTAAATATAGTATTGAAATCGCGGTTAGAAATCAGAAATTTTTTAGTTGAAAACTTTTTTCGATTTTTTTATAAAAAGTACTGAACGCGTCCAGCCCGGTTCGACGACGGTTTGGTACTGAGCTATCAGACACGGTAATGCCTGATAGCAGTCTAGTGCATATAACGTATAGCCTAGTGCATACAGCGCGGCTTGTAATTTTACGCTTAACGGGCTCCCGTGGACGGAGTTAAAAGTTTCCGAAATGAAATTTAAATGCTATTCGGACGTTTAAATTTGAGCTTTATAATTGATATTATGTGAATAAAAGTTTATATTATTATTATATTTTATATTGTGCGTCTACGTTGCTACAGTAAAGCGTAGCGATGCGCTACGCGTCTACGGATGCGTCGCTACGACGTAGGCGAACAATGATATTATTACTTAGAAAGTGTTTTTACCAGAGAACCCAAGTTCATAAAACCTTTGTAAGCAACTTAATAATAAAGTCTTTATAATGTTATAGACCATGTTATAAAGTAAATAATATAATTAGAACAGGCAGCTTTTCAATCTGAAACGGAGAGTTGAGAAAGGTTTTATGTACTAATATTTAGGAGCTGTTTCTTAGTACTTATACTTTTACCTGATCATAATGCTTTAAATTATTGTTATGTATTGCATATATTGTACAAAAAGCGATCGACTAAATGTATGAAATTATGTCCTATTATTATATATCTATCTGGTTATAATATAACTACATAAAAAGTAATAAACTTACACTATGTGTCTAAACCGTTCACGTTTACATAAACATTTACCATTTTACGTCAATTTTCCGCCATTTGACCACAACAGAATCAAAACCAATTCCAAGTTTTTACGATCTTTCCCAAATTCTTGAACGTAAAGAACCGCTAAATACAACGCTTCACATTCCAATTTGGAAACAAAACTAACTTGAACGAGTCTGGAATCAAACTTCACCGTTATTGGTTTCTGCATGGCCGACCAAAGAAATTGACGAATCGCACCAAAGAGACAAAGGCCCATGATTGTAGGAACGTAAGAGTTGGGAACTATTTTGTGCGAGGTATTGGTATGTAGTGGAAAAAGTTCAAATCATATATACGGAGTAATCGAACCGAATCACATTTTTTTAACTTAACTTCTTTCAAAGGTAGGCTTAACTTATTTTATATTAACTTTTGCGCGGATTTTTGAAAAGGAGAAGAAAAAATATAAGAGACATTTTTTTACAACTGGTTAACAAAATATAATAAGTATCATAATTTTTTTCAATACTGTGTAGTGACTGTCCATATATTATTATATAGTCGATATATATAAAGTAGGTAGAAACTTTCCAGATAATTTTAAGGGTAGGTATAGGTACATTTGATGGCTTAACGTTACGTTTTAGGCTGGTTGCAGGGCTTGACCGACCGTCAGTGCGTACGTCAGTCGCGCTTGTCATATGTATGGAAATTCATAAAACCTTTCATAGCTAGACCGACCATACGCACGCGTATTGTTATGCGCATCAGTGTCATAGTCATACAATTGTTGATGCGTATCGTTAGGACCGACGGTACGCACTGACGGTCGGTCAAGCTCTGCAACCAGCCTTACAGACAAGTCTAAAACACTGCCTATTAATATTTGCTCAAGCTAGTTATTTGGCATCAATCAATCAATCAATCAATTTGGGACTATATTTCATAAATAAACCTTCACATAGAAGTTCGACTTACTAATTTAAAAAGACCTCGAACAATCTTTATATTGTATTGTACTGAATAAAATATCTTTATATAGTCTAGTAAAAATACCACCTATGAAATCTGAAAACGTTCAACATCTCTCACATACATGTCGGCCGGAAGGGCTATCGCTTCGCACAAAGCGTGATTGCGAACAGCGCCATCTCTCGGCGGAAATGTGAAGCTCTTAGCCACTGATTGAAGACGCCTCCATACAATTGTGCAGTGAGCGCATTGTAATGCTCGTGTTTTGTACATTTTTGTTATTATAGTTTAGACTATTGTGTGGATGGGAATGTTAGGTAGACATATATTTGAGAAATTTTCTTCGATATTATGTCCAAAATTTATAAAAATAAATAGATAGAATAGTGATCATAATAATTGATAATTATAAAAATTGATTAATGATCACATTAATTAATTTAAGTCAGTATTTAAATAACAACATTGACGAAAAAGTTTGTTGAAATAAAATGTAATGAAATCATATTAAAAGTCGCTTTTGTAACATAGAATGTTTTGGAAATTAAGTACCTATAACCATTATGCGAACTTCTAGTCAAATGTATAAAATGTAACTTCACTATAAGTTACTGCCAGGCCACTACAAAACATGTAGTATTAATCTTAGTAGGAGAATCACCTTATTCCAAATTATAACACATTTAATATACGAATTTCCTACACAAAGATTTTTACTGCTTAAACTAATACAAGCGCAGAAAATAAAAGACTTAAACCCCAGGGCACATCATCGAATAAAACATAAACAAATGTAAACTGGCTTTACTAACTCATGTTTACAAAAATCGCCGGGGACCATCTCTACAATTTGCTATGCAAATACGTTGTCCGCTGTCTTGTCCTTGTGGGTACATCGCTTAAGTGTATTACTACAGTGTGTACGTAGCTTTATGTGCATTTAATTATGTATGTTTATGGCGCTTTTTTGACGTTTTTATTTACAAATAACTTGTGCTTCTTTCTAATGATATACTAGGAATGACAAGGCTTACCATTAGAAATAAACCCTTTCTTATTTTAATGATCACATTACATATATAATTTCTAGATAAATTAAAAGGGGGCTTATTTTTCTTATACTAAAATAATAATATTACAAAGAAGAAATCTAATATTTCTTTTTCTTTTTATTTGTGACGAAAGTTCTCTTATAAGTAGAGCTTTGTTAATTTTTTTTATTGCGGCTTAACGCGGCAAAAACAGCACAATGGCGAGTTCATTTACGATTTAATATGTCTCCAAATAGACCTGAAAACAGCATAGAAGTCTCATATATCCAAACAGTCCACAGCTCGCTATCAATCTACTAGTCCACAAGCACTGTGTACAAACTTCCAAACAATTTACATCTAATATATATTTACATGGACCGGCCACATTTCCATAACTAATTAGATTGGAACTTGCAGGTGCTTGGATATCCAGGTGTACTGTCTGCTCTATCTGCTTCTTAAGTCTATGGCTAGTTCTGGGAATACAAGTGCGTTGGTTGTACGGGATAATAATATTATGTAGCACTGAAATTGCGTGTGTAATTATAGTGTTAAGTATGTGTAGAGAAATCATTTGTAAATAGATTTATTCTTGTAAGGGTGATTTATTGATTCGCAAAAGTCCCATGTTTATCTTCCTTTCGAAGTAGACAACACATTTTGATCAGTTGACACATCTGGCTATATTATATAAAACGAATTTAGCTCTAATTTTATGATAGTTAAAACTTATTAAAATACAAGTAATACATACATAACGTTAAAAATGAAGATAAATGACTCCTAAAAAGTTAAATTATAATTCAAACAATTAGATTTTTAACATCTGAATATGACTTATATGGTCTTTTTCTTTTTATAAGTAATTTTTCAATTAAAAAGACGGACTCATACAAACTTAATGTTACGTAGGTATTAGAGCAGAGCTAGTTAACTCAACGGCTCTGGGAGTGCAGTTAATACATAAAATAATAATAAAAATAAAGCGTAATCGAGCGAAAATGTAATTGAAGTAATATAACTCGGTCACCGTTAATGCCATAGTCAATAATATGAGCGAATCCCGGTGGATTAGTCTATAGCATTACTAATGGTATAATCTCTATTGGAGCTACTGTACGTAATTTTGTTTGCTATTGCTGGATATAATTTGAATGATTTCTAAATTAAGTTAACGAGCGAATTCAATATTGTAGAATGTATTTACTAGTTTAAATAATGCGTTTTTTCTTCTTTAGGCGCGTCGAGAGTAAAATTTGAAGGTCACGTCATGGCAATACCGTCACGTTATGGAATAAGGCGACGATTTTGTTAATCTTGCCAAAGAAGTTTCACTTCTGACACGTTCTTTTTTTCTTTCTACAGTAAATCCTCTTGCAGCTGTGTCCAAGTAAAGTATTTAAAGTTAATACCAGTATGTTTGTATGTTTATGTCTCGATAAATCAGTAATCACTCTATCTAGAATATCGTTACTAAGTAAATTATAGGAAAATCAATAAGAGATGTTGATATTAATCAATAAAAAAACCCAATTGCACGTTTTAAATCAATAAACTTTATTAAATTGAAAATACACGAGTTACACGAGTCTTGTACAAGTAATGTCCGCAGAGGAGAGGAAGCATAGATAATTTATAGCAAATGCATATAAAAGTCACCATAGATTATAAAAAGAATAAATTCTGCTGGTAAAAATACCTATAATTTTATTAATAACCTTCAGGACTCCAAAATAACATTTAAAACAATTGCGTCCGGATTGGCCGTGCCAGGCTCATAGATGTCACTACTGTAGCGATTCAATTCCACCAATGGTCTGTAATGTTGATGAGGTATAGTTACGGTTATCGTTTCGAGCTTATTTCTAATGATGTACCTTCTGTTTTCCGAGATATGTATCGATTTTTATAGAATAAGTTCGTAGTCTTGTTGCTATTTATTTCTATTCATTTATATACAGGGTGTAATCGTTAAGTGTGCACAGTCGATTATTCCGTAAGTATTACAGATATCAAAAAAAGTGTTTGATGTAAAATTTTTGGATATTTCCCGTTTTATTTTTAAAAAGTTATTATTGTCATTTTAATCATTAGGTTTGGGCTTCAAAGGGCTTTCGATATCAGTTTAAAGTTTTTTGATATCTGCAATAGTTACGGAATAATCGACTGTGCACACTTAACGATTACACCCTGTATATAACTTTCAGGGACGTACATAGAAGTTATTTTGTAGAGGTAGTGTATTTTAAAACACATGTTTCAATGAAAAAATGAAAGCTCTTCATTGTAAGAAAAAGTTTCAGGTAATTTTAAAACAAATAAGGTAGACAATAGATACGACATAAAACACATTGAAATCAACGCAACGCGTAAAGATATTCCCCAGCTATTTACCACCGGTGGTGAATAATTATCCCCCCATATGTAAATGTGAACAAGAAATTCCTTGCATGGTAAAATTGTATTGTAATCAGTCGCGATAAGCGAGACGGTGCCACGACTATCGCACGCTACCGGGTATCCTTGTAGGCTGTAGGCTGTTCTTATTTGTAGGTAAATATACAAGACTAGCTGCGCTCCGCGGTTTCACCCATATTGTTCCGCCCCTGTTGGTCTTAGCGTGATGATATATAGCCTATAGCCTTCCTCCATAAATGTGCTATTTAACACCGAAATAATTTTTCAAATCGGACCAGTTGTTCTTGAGATAAGCGCGTTCAAACAAACTCCTCAGCTTTATTATAATATAGTATAGATTACCTGGTTTTACTTGAGTTAACTGTCTATTGTTACTACTCAACGATCGGAGAGCTATTTATTCTTGTGAAATCTGTGAAAATTGCTACGAAATCTGTATCGGTATTATATACTTACTTTTATTAATACTTTGCTGCTATCTAACGTTACCGAGTATGGGGTTGTAGGCTGTTCTGAGTTGTTGTTGTCTGCTCCCTATACACGAAACTTAATTTGAAGATTATTATAAGTATATCTATTTAGAACAAAACTGCACTATCAAACATTCATACCCAAAAGTTATCATCACCCACTTGCCATCTATTAACAGCACAAGGTTCATCTATTTAGCACCTACCCACATACAAACAAAATAAAAAGCAAAAGTGTCAAGAGTAGCAATTCACGCGTTAACACAATGCAGTGACCACGCCGGGGGTCAGAGAGACCCCCAATTTGTTATGTAAATGCATCTTTTGTGCGACGCCAGCCTCTGTATGTATTCCTTCCCTTGAATTTCACAGGTAATTTAACTCGTTGGTAAAGCTAGCTTTATTCTGGGATTAGCTTAAGATAGCGTTGGTATTTAATACAGTATGAGATGATGGTAATTATTTTAGTGTTAAGTTTATGTAAAATGTATCCCATAAGTAAATAAAGACATTAAGTAATGATACACAAATAAGTAGTAAATAACTAGTCAGAAAATAAATAAAAAGCTTTAGAGGTATTTATTGATTCTATGAACTGTCTAATAAACTGTAGGAATAAGTGGAGCTATTTACATATTTTTATTGTTATAATAATTCAAATCCAATCAAATCATTTATTTATTTCTCCTCACAATTCCATCCAACATAAATTAATTTACATGCATACAAAGCTATCAAAAAACAAACTACAGATAAAAAAGTCCTCCTTATATTGTATCCATGTAGGTCTAAATTTTCGATGCTATATATTTTATAATCAACTTACTCTTCCTATTAATATAACTAAATAAATGAACTGCTCTAATATTATAATTATTACAAAATTATCTTATAATTAATTCTATACGAGAGTAAATATTTAATGCATGTATTTTATTTAACCTGTCCAAAACTTGCACAGTCCCTCTCAAAAATCAGTACCGCTACCAAAACATGGATCACACGAAAACTGCCGCAAAATATCTGCAGTACTGCGTAATAAAATGAAACTCGCAGGTCCATAACTATTAACGCACGACTAACAATCAGCTCAATCAATATTCATTACAATGTATTGAATGGTCGATAGTGAAGCAATGATGCAATCATTGATTTCATACCAGTACAGGGAGGGCTGTTAATATGCAGATTGCCTGGCTCGGCTAACTGCCCATTGTGATGCCCGCCTGGATAAACGGCCGGAGATAGGAATAAGATTCTGTAGCTACTTTATTAATGTCAAGGGTGGTTTTGAATATTTTGACGCGTTTGGGGCAAAAAATGTTGTATGACATATTATACAGGGCGTCCCACTATTGGTAGATACATATACTAAGCGCGAAGGGGGTTGTAGTTTTGCATACACTGATCACGTTAAAAATAGGAAATTAAGTCAAAAAAAAATCTATTTTTTTTTTCTACATATCCATGTTTTCTTCTCTAGAAAACTTAATCTTAAACGATAACTCACGTGCGGGTGGCAAAATAGAGCGGGTTGCTTGTTAGGAATATATAGGAATTCTTAAAACTCTATGTGTGTACACCACACATAGAGTTTTAAGAATTCATTTATTTGAAAAAAAATCGTCTAGAATTTTATATGTATTTTTT
This sequence comes from Colias croceus, assembly GCF_905220415.1. Classification (NCBI taxonomy): domain Eukaryota; kingdom Metazoa; phylum Arthropoda; class Insecta; order Lepidoptera; family Pieridae; genus Colias; species Colias croceus. Next base: position 754,032 of record NC_059541.1, on the reverse strand, counting down.
AAGTACTCAACATATGCAAAACTATATACTCCTTTGAGCTTAGTATACCGACGGTGGGACAGTGGGACACCCTGTATAAACTTGCATGGTATAATATGTATAACAACATACAATATATTATTATAAGAGTACTAAATATATAGTAGATACCTACTATCTTTTCGCCCGCGGCTTCGTCGTCATTCCTCTTAAAACATTCTATCGATTAAAAACACTGCATCAATATCCGTTGTGTAGTTTTAAAAGATCTAAGCATACATAGGGACAAACAGATAATTGGAGTGACTTCGTTTTATACTATGTAGTGTCGTAGCGACGAATATGTACATAACGCTATAAGTATCTACTATTTTTAACAATATAATAACACATACAATACAATAAAAACCTAGCATATAATAAATGAAATTGTCAGCTACAAAACTATCATATGAAAAGGAATATCTTCGAAATGAAAGCCTCCATTCACACCAACGTAGTTCAGAACTATCTCGACTGAATAGATTTTAAATAAAAACAAAATACATTGAAATGGGTTCGTCCCTTTGGGAGCTATGATGCATTCATATAGACATACATACGGACAGATACAAACTACAAGTTTAAGATAACATAATTTTTTGAAATAAAATATAGGTACTCTAGAATACCCAATTTAGTACCTTCCTCACTACCAGTGTCATTTTCTCATAGTATATCTTAATTACATACAAATAATTTAAGAAATGAACTTCTTTTGTACCTATTTGAAATGCATTGATAAAAAATAACATTTCATAAGACCATTGAAAATAAATCGAAAGAAGACGTCTTTCAGCAAAAACTTTTCAAATTTATACTAATATTATAAAACTGAAGAGTTTGTTTGTTTGAACGCGCTAAGCACAGGTACTGCTGGTAGCCTAGATAGCCCTATGGGTATAATATTATCATCACGCTAGGACCAACAGGAGCTGAACAATGCGGGTAAAACCGCGGGGTACAGCTAGTTTTTATAATGATCTCACCATTTTCATGTTTCATGTTACAACAAAAACACCCATTAACGCTTGTAAATGATTTCAACTCGTAAATTACAATATTTACACAACAAATCAAACGTCAAAGTGAAAATATCAACAATACTTTTCTATATTGTGATGACGTGGCGATAATAATGTAGGCGGATATTGGAGCCCCTTCGGAGTTCGGTTTAAATTTGCTGACAGTTCTATAAAATTTCTTATTATTCGAAAGTGTTATAATATGGTGAATGTGGTATGAAATAGTAATGTTTTATTGTGTTTAAAGGCAGCAGTGCTATTTAAAATAAAGAAAGAAAGCATTTATTTCTACACACACAAGCACACAACAATAAACATTAGAAATAAGTGTTAGGTATATTTAAAGAGATAGCCTTGACTTGCCTTTGACTTGACCGCCTCCTTGGCACAGTGGTTGACGCGTGAGCGTAGCACCGAGGGGTCCTGGTTTCGATTCGCGGTTGAGACGAAAAAAAATATGTCTCGGTCTGGTAGGACATACAAGGCTGATCACCTACTTGTCCCTAAAGAAAATCGATCAGTGAAACAGATGTATAATGCATCTGCCCCTTACCCCACTAGGGGACATGGGACTTCACTACTTCACTACTATATTTAAAGAAAAATAAAGAAAACAATAAAGTAAAGTATTTGATCAAAATGCTAAATTTCATACAATAACTAGCTGTCCCGGCAAACGTTGTTCTGCCGCCTTACTCTCATTTAGGGTTATGAAAAATAGATGTTGTCCGCTTCTCAGACCTACCTACTCGATATGACACAAAATTTCATGAGAATCTGTGCATCCGTTTCGAACTGTGGTTTGTGGTGACATGAGAACTTTATATAAATATAGAGAAGACAATAATTTGTCGCTATAATTATGTTTATTGTAAAAGAATAAGAGAAGTCATAATTATTTTATGTAGAGCATTGTAAAGTTGTATTCGCTGAATCGAAAATTTCTCGTTCTAGCCAAAGTTTTATTCAACACCAGAAGTACTGATCACACAGATCTTGGCTAATAAATATTGATATGCATAAACCAGTTTCGAAAAGTTTAACATTCCACTCAAAGAAATGAATCTTGGCGGGATTTTTATATTCAAATCTTGCGTTTATTTGCTACTTCATTCATCATGTAAATTGTTTGAAACTCCGAAGCAAATACGCGTGAAATTATTCGCCGAAAGTCTTTTTAATTTCTCGAGAAGTATTTAATGCAAATATTTCCTGGCGTAAATTTAAATCGCTTAATTAATATGCTAATGTACTGTTTTACTTATTTCGATTTTGCATCATAATATTAATTACTATTACCTGATTTAGGCTTTCATATTTTGTTATGGATTTAAACTGGTGGTTGGTCTTAGCCTGATGATATATAGCCTATACCCTTCCTGGATAAATGAGCTATCTAACACCGAAATAATTTTTCAGATCGGACGAGTAGTTCTTGAGATTAGCGCGTTCAAATAAACAAACGACCTCTTCAGCTTTATAATATTATTGGTAAGTATAGATGTGACTGGTTATATCTATGTAGCGAAATTTTCTCTGAAAATATACCTATAACAGTTACCGTTGGTTTTTCTAATACCTACCTATTTTAAACATCATTCTTTCCACACTTACAAAACTATTGTTCCATTTATTTTATTTTTATCATTTCATTAATTTAAATAAGTTATAATTCAATATTATTTTTATATTTATCTTCTTCCTATTTTACATAATAATTATTAAAATTAATAGTCGTAACAGAAACCATTAAACTCCCCTTACTCATCCGTCGGCATAATTCTTTGCTCGTTCCCGTCTCGTATTATAATTGAAACAATTTTTTCTAGCAATGATATCATTATTATTACACTGATCATTAATTCTTAATAAATCCATTTTATTTTCAGATAGAAATGTGATTTTTAGAGCTCTCACCTTACCTAACTGACGATGAATTTTTGAAATATGAAAGAAAATAGAGTTAGATTTAATCAGTTTATTTATTTCTATTTAAATGATTCATACAGTATCATAATGAATTTCAAATACTTAGATAATAACAATGAAAAAGTACTTTTAATATAAACAGTAAGATCAAATTATTGACGAATTCTAATACTTGTCTAATAATCTTCTATAATATAAAAATGAATCGCAAAATGTGTTGGTAAGCGCATAACTCGAGAACAACTGAACCGATTTCGTTAATTCTTTTTTTATTATTAAAGTACGAGGATGGTTCTTATGGAGAGAAAACGTAAAAATGTACCACGGGCGAAACCGGGGTGGACCGCTAGTACCCTTAAAGTTAGTAAACTTTATATAGATTTTTTCAATATTATGATTTACAATATAATTATGTAAAATATTGTATATTTTCTTCTGTATCACGTCCATGTTCAGCTTCTTATTCTTTTAAATAACTTTATTGCATTTCAAACTAAAAGTATTTCCATGTATCGTAGAATATTATTCAAGATAAGTGTAACGTGAAGACATTAAAACTGTGGAGCAGGTTCACTTTAAATTAATAACGTCGGGAATATTTTATTTTCTCTAATATTGAAATTTATATGGAGTGAGGTTTCAATTATTATATTGCTTTTTATTAGGACATATTACTACTATCATCAGCTGGCATCTTCTTTCTAGACATAAATAAACAAAAAAATTGGTTGTCTGTAAAGTCGGTTTACTGACGATAGTTGAACGTGACAACGTCCGATTGTGCTTCTTTGTCGCTCGTTTCGCGCTCTCGCTTGCACTTCAAGCCTTACACGGAACGCCTCAGAGCGAGATAACGCCGCATGAGTCATGTTTTTTCGTGCGTGCAGCCGGCTCTATCGAATTATAAGACGTTGTCACGTCAAAAGAAAATTATTAATCTAAGTTAATAATATATATTATATGTACACTGTACAATACCATATTGATTATTAAAAAAAATATCCATACAGTTTCATTTCTTTTCGATATAGGTAATTATTTCACAGAAATACACTTCTTATGTAATGAAAATGGCTTAAATTAAGTATAATATCCTAATTTTTCAGTAATAATTAAAATAACATTTGAACACCTACGACAAACGTGATTTTCCTCTATATAATTAGGTCCAAAACAAAATAGAGTGCAAAAAACAAATCGCCCTCAATATACTTAGATAAAGACGCCATTCGAGCGAAAAGATACGTATAAAGAATTTTCAAAGGCAAGAGAAATCCTTCGATTTATCGTCCAAGATTGTCCAATAGACAACTGGGCTTCGTAAATAAACAGTGTTTGTAAAATATTGCTGCAAACGTTAGAGGGCGGGAAAATTTGCCAATAATAGTGGTTTTTATTCGATTTGATGTATTTTCAACTATGGAGCAACTATGGAGTTTCTTACCGGTTCTTCTCCATATACTGCTTTCCGAACCGGTGGTAAATGTTAAAATATGTAATGACGATTCGAATGTGCTTTTTAAAAGACGTATAATTGAATAAATAAATGTTTGAGATTGAGTTTTAGTTCATTATTTATTTATTGCATTATGAAAATCTTAACACAGAACTACCATCACCACAATTTAAGTACCATATTCAATCATGAAAAATCCTACTCCTGCTTGTTTATGGCGAATCAATTTCACTGAACTATTCATTACATAATCATAACACAAACTAGACATAACATTGAGATTAAGAACTATTTGTTTCGACTTTAAATATCTGCCATACTTGGCGAATTATGTCGTTAAACGTTAGTGGGTTAATCCCGTATAAAAGTATATTAATAATTTCCACAAATACCAATTCTGGAGTGAATTCTCAGTCTGTGAAATATATTGAAATTCAAATCGTCCGGCTTGCGTGATAATGCAAAGCCTATTGCTACTGTATGGCAATGAGCGCTAAGAGGATTCCGGATTTGCCGAATTCTGAGTTAAAAGAACTTTGTTTATGTTCTGTTACGATTTGGGAGCGAATATTAGATTTGCTCTAGTTGTATGCGAGTGTAGTTCATGTGTATATTCTAATGAATAATCACGACAGATGATTCTCAAAAAAATATTTAGCTCAAAACAAGGCGAGTTCAACTCCCAATTTCTTGGTTAAAAGAAATTGTTCATTATATTAACTTCATAGTTCTACTTGTAGGTACTTGGTTCATTCATTAATTACTAAAATAGAATCAATATTGAAATATTATTTTTCACCCGCGTGATGATATTATATATAAATACCTAGCCTTCCTCGATAAATGGGCTATCCAACACCGAAACAATTTTTCGAATCGGACCAGTAGTTCTTGAGATTAGCGCGTTCAAACAAACTCTACAGCTTTATAATATCAGTATAGATTTTCCAGCACCGAGCAGAAAATTATATGAAATGAAATGCCACTTGATGCAATATAGCCTATGTTTATCAGTAAAGATGCAGCTTTCTAATGGTGAAAGAATTTTTGAAATCGGTCCAGTACTTTATGCGTGAAAACCATACATACATACATACATAAATAATTACAAACCTTTCCTCTTTATAATATTAGTATTAAGTACCTACATATTATAGTACATAGATATCGCCATCCGAATCTTACGCTATATCCAAACTCACGCCTATGTACCTAGCTGGTACGTGTACCGCCTGAGCATCCAATCAATCCAGTCTGTAAAAAGTAAAAGACGATAACCCGGTCCAGTGCTAATAAGTTTGCTCATACTCACCGTCAGATTGCTCCAATTTGCTTCTAAATTTTGCAATCTCACTTTTTCGATGGATCTGGGACACTAGACATGGATTTGGCCCTTAACGTTTACAAGTTGTTATATTTTGGCTTGAAGAATGTCTGTTATGACGATAATCACTACATAATATTATAAAACAAAGTCGCTTACTCTGTCCCTATGTCCCTTTGTATGCTTAAATCTTGAAAACTACGCAATTGAATTTTGATGCGGTTTTTTGACGTGACAACGTCTTATAATTCGATAAAGCCGGCTGCACGCACGAAAAAACATGACTCATGCGGCGTTACCTCGCTCTGAGGCGTTCCAAGTAAGGCTTGAAGTGCAAGCGAGAACGCGGAACGAGCGACAAAGAAGCACAATCGGACGTTGTCACGTTCAACTATCGTCAGTAAACCGACTTTACAGACAATTAATTTTTTTATTAGATAGAGTGATTAAGGTTTTAATACATTATTTATTAGGTTTTAGACAAGGGGAGTGAAGCCGCGGGCGGAAAGCTAGTAAGTCAATAAATGTAAACTGCTAATATAAACGTTGTTGAGTCAATAAATGGACATTTGATTAATGCAATTATTGGAACTTAAAATAATAAGTACTGCAATTGTTTATTTAATAAATTAAAAATAATATTTAAATTTTAAATTTAAAATATTGTACATTCTATTTGTTCAGAAAACATTTATTTTAATGTAGAAATAGTTCAGGACAAAGAAAACACCAAAAACATATGATTCAAGCAAACGTGGGCGATGTGCGGTGTCAGGCAATCGACGGACCGCGCCAACAATCTATATACATATAATAAAATCGTAGGAAAGTCAAAACTGTACATTGAATATTTTTTTAAAAGAATACCTGGGCCGTGATCTATAATCGATATAGAAGCCAAAAACATAGTTTTTAGAATTTTTGTCTGTTTGTCTGTTTGTCTGTTTGTCTGTTTGTCTGTTTGTCTGTATGTTTGTCCGAGCTAATCTCGAAAAGTACTGCATAGATTGACTTCAAATTTTGCATGAATATTACTAACAGGTCGGGTGAGGCTATAGGCTACATATTATCAAGCTATCATCTACGGGGGAGGAGCTGTGAACCTTTATTTTTCTTACGTATTCCGTGTATTACGACAGCGTACAATCTAAAGACTCATGTTTAAATGTTGGTTTCGAGTAAGCCATGCTATTATCTAGCTTTACAAAATAAAAACTATGTCATTTACGTAATTTGGGCAGAGAAACAGTTTAATGAATTTAGTAGTATAAAGACAAATTAGAAACAGCGCCATCTATTAAATGTTAATTTACACGTTAACTATTGGAAATTAATAATCAAATGACGCATATATAAATGTTGTTTGACAATATCTAGATTGACACTATAAAAATTATGCCATTTAAGTAACTTGGGAAGAGAAACATAGCTTAAAGAATGTAAGTTGTATAATGTTAATTTTGTAACAGCGCCATCTATGAGATTTCGTAAAAATCAAATCAATTTACATGTTAACACTACTGAACACAATGTTAAAAATTAATAATTTAAATATAATTATGTTATTTATTTATTTAACTCTTTAACCCATATCTTCCGTTCCCTATAAGATATATTTCGTGTAAATAATAAACTACATTTTTTTAAAGTGAGGGTAGATGTTTATTATTTTAAGTAAAAATAGACACCATTATCTACAGTTAATCTAATGATTGTGTTCCAAAGAGTATAATAATATATTGTTGTGTTCATTAGTTACAATTTTAAAAATCTTCGTGTTTTATAAATTTACTAGCTTACCGCCCGCGGCTTCGTCCGCTTTGTCTAAAACCTAATAAATTATGTACTAAAACCTTCCTCTTGAATCAGTCTATCTATTAAAAAAACCGCATCAAAATCTGTTGCGAAGTTTTAAAGATTTAAGCATACAAAGGGACATAGGGACACAGGGACACAGAAAGCGACTTTTTTCATACTATGTAGTGATATTTATAAAGCAATTGAATGCCATAAAACAAAAAATATCAAATGCAATCTTCGTGTTTTGTGAATTTTCACCATCATGCGTTCCCACAAAAGGTAAGTTGTTACTTACAGGTATTTATTGAAATGAAATGAAATGAATGATTCTTTTATTATTTTGAGGTGCATTGGGAACAGAAGTTTTTGATAAAATTTTATTTGTAAGTAGCTTTTTTTATAGATTTACAGTTAACTTTTGATTTTTTTTATTCAATGCTAATAAAATTATATCGCCTTTGGAAGACGATTTCTGCTAATATTTTTACTACACCACTTGAAAATTGATGATTTGATGATAAAGACAGTAGCAGCGAGGAGTGGAAATTAGTAATCATCCGCTTCGTCAATTTTTGACTGAAGTTAATGTCCAACGTCCAATGGTTCAATCATTGGAAGTATCTCGGGAAATTTTGGAGGATATTTTTCAGGAAGGAGAGGAGGGGCAGCCAACCACATATCAAACTACTACGTTTTAGTACCGAAAAAAATGTTATTGCCAAATGAAACGTAAATTTTGCACTCACAACTTTACAAGTAATGTTTTTATTTTGACTTTGCGGTTATCTGATTATAATATTTATCGTTATGGCTATCGACGTACCGACCGTACTGGGATCAGAGTAGGTACATGATATACAGTTCATCATCCCGGATTGCTTAGAGCATTTTCACACTGAAAAAGATGTTTTCTTTGAATCGTAGTTGCTTCATTTATTTATTTTTAATCATTTTAAATAATATGTTTTATATTTTATAAATATATCATTTTCATTATTTAAGTTGATAAAATAAATTATGTAACGGTTTTATAAGAAAACACATTATATTTGTTAGGCGATGGTGATTTCTTCCAGGCAAAAGAAATCATCTTCAGGATGGAATCATCCTGGATCATCTTCAGAATCATCTTCTGAATCATCTTCAGAATCATCTTCAGAATCATCTTCAGGATGGAATCATCATCATGGATCCAGATGGGGGTCAAGTGACGCGGGCCACGTACCTACCACAAACATGCTTAGTTTGTGGTATCGAGCGCGAAAGATAGTCATCGTGTTTTTAGTAAAGTTACTATGTAAACTAACGTAATTTAATACTTAGGTACATATTCTATAATGGTGTGCTCAAACTGTTAATCTACATTTAATTTAGATTATTATTTGATACTAAGTAATGTAGAATTTAAACCACATTCATGTTTTCTTCAGATTTTAAGATTTTATTATCAGAGTGTTCAATTTTAATGTAGTTAAATTTTATAAGAGACAATAATTAAGAAAATTTTAAAATAAAGTGTCACGTATTTTTTTTAAACAACGAATGACGAAAAACGACCTAATCGCGGACGAAGTCGCGGGCAACAGCTAGTATTAGAATAATTGATAATAAACGCAAAGAGAAATAATCGCGATTCAGCATTTTACTAAGGCTTGGTAGTGACTATCGATTTTTACGTGAGCCTTAATTTACTTATATCATATTTATTTATAAATAATCAAACAATTAAAATAAATCAAACCACATTACACGTCGGAGCCTCTTTTTTTAATTCGCTTTTTTTCTAACAAGCTTTCCCTCATTAACATCACCATGAATTATTATATCAACAAATATTACACAATCAATTCTAAACATGAAATACACTGTATCTTACTTGTAGACGAACTCAATAAAATAACATTATCTACCCTTATATAACTAGTTTATTACATTCATATTACGTATTCCCACAAGATTGCAAATAAGCAATTCCCGTCGAGTAAATTCAAAAAATTAAAATTTATTACGCGCAAGTCTTGCGTGTGCATACATCCTAAAACGCTGCCGTGCCGAGAAAAATGATTTATAAAACCCTGCTTAGCTGTCCTCTCTTTCACACCAGCTGTATATGTATAGCTTCGTCCCTTTCGTTTCGACTCCAATTTCACGGTGAATGCCTTTAGGACCTCCGTGGTAATGCTGCTATTGATTAAGATGGCTGAATATTCATTCAATTACATGCTAGTGAATTTTCTGATGAATTTCCCGTTAATATATTAGTGTTTGTTTATCTTATTAACGCGTTGTTACGTTTCGACTAACAAGGGTTAATTTTTCATATGCACGTAACACAGCATATTTACTCTTAGAATTATTATAACAATTCACTTTTCATATTATAATAATAAATTAATTCAGTGCTTTCTAAGTAAAAGGTTTGAATGGGAATATCTTTTAATCTATTCTTGTTGTTTTCCGAGTATTTTATTTTTATTTTCTTGCATATTGTTAAACCTTTATTAATACTTTAAATAAAGGTTTAACAATATTTTAACGGAATATAGCAGGAATAAATGCGTTTCCCTCTGGTTTTTACGTAAATTTCCACGTGTGTTAGTAGTGATAATTTAATCAATGCTTTAAAAATGGAAGGATAGCAACGAAAAAGGAAAACAAAACGTCATCAACTAAATAAGATTCCAATTTATATTTGAATTAATAACAATGAATAAGCTATGTTATTTAAACTTTATTTTCCTATATCTTCTGTCTACACCGTAATCTTAAGCAGATGCCACACACTCTTACCCCAATACCTCAATTAAAAAAAAAAAAATTCCCAAAATTATTCACTGTTTCCCATTTCCACTGCAGGAGATACTATTGAAGCGATAATGTTACCCAAGTCTCCGATCGCTTTGACGACTGAATCAAATAAGTCTCAGAGAATAGTAATAAAATTGAATTGAGCGCCTGCCCAGATGTAGCTACGGATTTATCGCTTGACAAAGCATGGGGCACACTGGAGTGTTTCTTATTTATAGTTTACTAGCTGTACTCCGCGGTTTTACCCGCAATGCTTCGCTTCTGTTGGTCTTAACGATATGATACATCTTCATTCGCGATCAATGGATAGCCCATTGATCGCGAATGAAGAACACCGAAATAATTTTTCAAATCGGATCAGTAGTTCCCGAGTGCGTTTAAACAAACCAAACGAACAAACAAACAAACTCTTCAGCTTATATTAGTAGTTTAATATGATTTAAGATCACTGTGGCTAAGTGCAAAATTAATTATAATTTGTGATTTATTGTATAGCTCATAAACAAATGAATTAACGCAAAAACTCTGTCTGTCTGCCTGTTACTCAATCACGCCTTATCTACTGAACCAATTTGCATGAAATTTGGTATAGAGATATTTTGATACCCGAGAAAGGACATGGGCTACTTGTTACTCCGGGACATAGGATAGGTTTTGTCGCGGAAATCCTACGGGAACGGGAACTATGCGGGTTTTTCTTGACTGCACGGGCAAAGCCGCGGGCGGAGAGCTAGTGTGACTGTAAATTTTATGGTACAGATAAGCGTATAAACTACTTCTTACCATCTTTTAAATTTCTCTCACTGTACCTCCATCCTAAAGTTAGTCGCGCGCTCGCTTACACATTCGCCGAGCTGCATTCAATATGTTTCCAAGATATTGTCTTTAACAACTCCATTATCGATAGATTGTACACCTACTTGTTCAGAATCTTTATCTATGAATATTTTGTTAATATATTTCAGAATAATATATTCATAGCTTTTGAAATCTGGAAAATAATATTAATTTTGAAATGATGATGAAGTTTTTCTATTAGACTTCGAGGGATTTTATATCTGTCTATGTATAAACCTATGTATGATTTTACATAATGTATTACGCAGACATTACTTTATCAAAATAAAGGATTAATCTTAATTATTTCTCTAAATATCTGCTTAAACGCTTATTATGTAAATAAACATAACCAATAGGCACACTTGAATAGTAATTACATAAAAGAGTAGCTGTGCTCCGCAGTTTCACCCGCATTGCTCCGCTCCTGTTGGTTGGCCTTCCTCAATAAATTAGCTACGTAACACCGAAAGAATTTTTCAAATCGGACCATTCGTTCCTGAGATTAGCGCATTCAAACAAACAAACTCTTCACCTTTATAATATTAGTATAGATGAAGAAAATATATACCTATAATCAAATTAATTTTTCCTTTTCAAACATGCTTTACATAATTCAATAATAATAAAACAATAAAATTACAGTACAAACACATTTCCAAGAACTAACTTTACGATATGAGTATTTCGATTTGATCAAGCATTTCATTTCACTAGTGGATATGATTTTAATTAAATGTATGGATTTCATTAACATGTCGGCTTAATTTTATATTTTTAATAAAAATAATATTTCGTTTTCCAGTGGGAATTTTATTTTGTTTGCTGCCAGTTTCTATGTGTATTTTTGATGGAATTAGAAGAAAATTAGCGGCAGTAAGTGTTCATGTTAATTTTTGGAGTCACTACCGTCACGTCATGTAAGGCGACGATTTTGGTATCTTTGAATCTTGCCAAAGAATTTTCACACACACGCTCTTTTTATTATGCACATCCTTATCCTGACAATAATATTATAAATCGAAAAGTGTGTTTTTTTTGTTTGTTTAACGTCGCAATGGAGCGAATTTATAATATGATTTTTGTGTCTAGAGATAAGAGAGACTAGAGCACTCTCTAACAGAGGCTATTTTTTTATAGCTGTAAAATCGCATTCCGATGGGAATCATCAATAGGTACATTTTTTTCTCGTTTGATAAGCAGCAGGCCGAGACAAATGGCAGACGAATAGAATAACGTTAAGGAAAAGAAACTGCTATCGCTAATTATTTACATAAGCTCATGACATTTTGGTAATGGTTCGGTCACACTTCGACTGGATGTAAATTTTGTTCTTGGTCGTCGGGGTCGTTGGTAGGGTCAACAAATCCTTAGCAAAACATCATACGCTTATGTCAATTAGTATCGATAGCAGAATCTATTCATTTGCATTTTGACGTTTGTCTCCACCCTCAGTTAATTTCTCAATAATTCAGTTACATTATATTAACACGCTTAAACATTGCAACGTTCTGACTTCAATTACTAACTTATTCTTATTGAGTTTAACGTAGATTTTTCCTATTTCAGGATTATTTACTATCACATTTCAACACTAGCACAGTTGTGTCGACTTTGAGTCTACGTCTCTCTCTTTATAAGATAGCAGCCTTCGCTCAAGGAAGAGTTAAAGATGAACTTTTACCCACTCTAGGATATAAAAAGATAAGTGAGGTAAAATAACATTTTAACGAATAACTATTTAGTTATTGGTATTGCAGTTAAATTTATATTAATGTTTGCAATGTTGTTGATAAAGAATGTGTTCCTCAAGTTAAAATTTCAAGATACGGCTAAAAAGTAATTTTTTCTAAAAAGTTATGGAAATCAAATCAAACTAATGTAAATAATTTCATGAAACTACATTCGTATTTGTTATTCCAGATAAAAACAAGTTATGAAGATCTCGAAGAACCATTGACAAAGTTGAAAAACATCGATTTCATTTTATTCAACAGAATATTTGTAAACTACACAAATGAGTTTAAAAATACGTTCTTATCAACTGAATTTGGAGTTCAGGTCGATAAAGTTGGATTTAAATATCCGGAAACGGCGACAAAATTTATAAATAAATTGGTAAAATTTCATTTTATAATAACATTAGTCAAACAGGTCACACGTTATTGTCTTTTCCAGCTTGAATGTACATAACAATTTAGTTTATTTAAATCTTAGCTTCTTCTCGTGCGAAATGCGAAATTTATAATATAAGCACCATCTAGTTTCGAAGAAATTGCGATTTTTTACTACTAAACTATTATTATCATAGGTATGCTTATACATCGCTATTTGCATATCTATTACTTATATTTTGTCGGATGAATTTGTATATTTCATTGAGTATTGGAACGCCAGGCAGAATAATTAGAATAAGGAGCTCTATTTTCAACCATTGCATTTTACTACACATAAATATAGTTATCGTTAATATATTACGTAATAGTTTAATTATTTTTTTAATCCAGATCGATGGCGTAACATACAAACGGATAGCAGATGTGATAAAAACAAATGATATACATAACGAAACCTCCTTATTAGCTGTCAACGTCGCCTACCTTAAAGTACGTTGAATTTTAATATTCAAATCCAAAGTAATTAATGTATTGATATTATAATAAAAAAGATAAAAATGTGTGCGTGTACTAGTGTAGGTACACACGTAACAAGTGAAACTTCTTTATGATCTTATTTTTCAAAAAATAATTTACTATATCCAACTTTACAGAAATACGTCGAATCACGCTTGGTAGGGATAAGAAAAAGATGGCACGTAACGGAAAAATGTCGCGCGTAACGAAAAAATGTTACACTAAATATTTTTCCAACCCCGAAGAAGTTTCACTTCAATAAAATGGCTAATCGTGATCTAAAATCTATTTCTGCTCACAATAGAAGTGACAACATGAAACAGCACCAATAATAAGTCAAGTACTTAATAATAATTTATTTCAATTGATGACAAGAAATCCATTTAAACGCACTCAAAAGCTGTTCTGCCAAATTTTCTATTAATTATTTTGAAACCGTCATCACAAATGGAAACCATAATATTATGTTAAGTGAAAAATATTACTCCTGGAAAATTAAACACCACAATAAATGTATAAGTTAGTTATAATTTTTTATTTTATTCAGGTTACCTTGGAAGTTCCATTTGATTTGCGACAAACGAAATACTCCAAATTCCGTCAGTATAATGGTAAAATATCCTCCGTGCCAATGATGCGTAAAACTGAAACTGTACTTTATATTGACGATGATTTTAATAAAATTAAAGTAAGTACATATTGTGAGCGCACATAAGTGAGTAAGAGCGAAGTAGTGAAACGTAATGAATAAGTTAACGTTATTGATACAAAAATAACATGATATGACAAAAATTCCGCTTAGAAACAATGCACATTGTGTAAATATCACTACATAGTATAAAACAAAGTCGCTTTCTCTGTCCCTATGTATGCTTAAATCTTTAAAACTACGCAACGGATTTTAATGCGGTTTTTTTTTAATAGATAGAGTGATTCAAGAGAAAAGTTTTAGTATGTAATTTAAAGCGGGCGAAGCCGCGGATGGAAAGCTAGTTGACAATAAAAAATAATCTAGAAACGACTGATACGAATTGAATATCTAAAAGATATATTTTTCTTTATATTTTTCGCTCATTTTCAGGTAATAAACATGAAGCTAGCTAGCGCAGGAATATCAATGACTGTCGTTATACCCATTGACTTGCAAAGTCTTAACGACTTTCTGAACAACTTGGACAAACCAGACTTCTTTAGAAAAATTAAAAGAAGAATGCGGTTTGAACTTGTTGATGTTGAAATACCGAGATTTAAGATAAAGACTGCTATTGATTGGATGGATTCGTTGAAAAAGGTAAGACTATAATACAAATTAATTCATTCGTCATCGTTGTTTGAAGATTTAGATAAAACTAGCTTTCCTCCCGCGGCATCGCCCGCGCAGTCAAAGAAAAACCTGCATAGTTCCTGTTCCCGTGGGATTTCCGGGATAAAATCTATACTATGTCCTTTCTCGGGTATCAAAATATCTCTATACCAAATTTCATGCAAATTGGTTCAGTAGTTAAAGCGTGATTGAGTAAACAGACAGACAGACAGACAGAGTTACTTTCGCATTTATAATATTAGTATGGATTTTAGTTTCTTGTCAAGTGATAGTTTAAATAAAACGTATGCTGCAACATTACACTGCATGTGTAAAAATAGTTATTTATTTTAAAACCTCTACTATATAGTTACTGATATACAGAGAAAAGCATCCAAAAATAGCAAAAGCCGAGCGCAAATTTATTTCGTTAGTAAGTTTCTATTAAAAATATGTTCCAGATTGGTTTGAAAACTATTTTTGACAAAAACACCACCGGACTCGATAGTATATTAAAGGAAACCGCTCAAAATCACCACATCCACCTGAGTAGAGCAAAACAAAAGAACTTCCTGCAAGTAGACGAAATGGGGGTATTTCGCCAGCCGCCACAAGGTATAAAATAATCATATCACATTTTAAAGGAATTGCAATACACCTCCATTCAAAAAGAACATGAATTATTAATAATTTTTATATAAAAAAGTTAGTTTAAAATTATATATTATTTTTCAGCAAATTGACATATTGAATGTAACTTAATGTAATGTTGTATTTTCCTGTTTTTTAAGGTGCAGTAGACCATATTGTACTCAATTGTAAGCTATGTAAAATAATATAGACTGTAACCTTTGTTGGAAAATCATAAATATAAATATATAAATAAAGAAATAATTGAAATTGGATGAAATAGTGGACAAAGACTTAGAACTATTTGATCAGAAGAATCACTCAAATTATCTGTAGTTTTTAAATGTATAACCCTTTCTAAGCTTTACTTAATTTATATTTAGTTTTATAGCATTCAAATGCTTTATAAGCCCGCGGGTTCGATTCCCGCCACGTGATGGAATTTTCTGTTCCTTAAAAAAATATCTTTATTAGAACTCACTCGTTTATTTTTCATTCTAATATTTACAAAGTTCCTTTATTGTTTTGTTTAATGTTTTATTTATTACCCGTGTTGCTCCGCTCGTGTTGGTCTTAGCCTATAGCTTTCCTCGATGAATGGGCTATCTAACACTGATATATAATTTTTCAAATCGGATCAGTATAGTTCTCGATATTAGCGCGTTCAAACAAACAATCACTTCAGCTTTATAATATAAGTATAGATATTGTAAGTGAAAATAAATAAAACTAATATTAAACTGTAATTAATAATTATTATATTTAATTTCAGAGGAACTAAAACCGAAACCAGCAGACCAACGCTTCGCGATGGAGGCGATAGCTGACAGACCTTTCTTCTTCTGTATCAACCTGCATTATGACAGATCTGATTATTTAAAAGTTGAAGACATTTTTAGTGGTATTTACTTTGGACCTGAATAAATAAATTTAAAGATTGCATTTTTTCCGTTAAAACTGTGGGTGTGTGTGCGTGTTTTTGCAATAAGGTGTGACTATGTGTGCGTGCATGTGTGTGTGTGAACGTTTGATTATGTAAACATGGTAAACGTAGTCCACACTGTTCTCGAAATTACAACTCATTTACTTCAGCGTTTGCTACTACACAATAGTTACATAAATATGTATATAAAATTAATAAACTATTACATTATTCTGACTTTAAATCACCTATTACCCTTTGTAAAAGGATTTATTCATGCAAATGTAGTACAAAATTAGCTATACAACTAGTTGGATCGTCACAAAACGTCGCAGGTCACACAATGACAACTAACTAGTGGCACGTGACCCTACGTGTGTCTTTACAATAGTACATGACCCTTATAGGGCGTAGGGCTGCTACGCAATTATGATTTATTTTTTTATGAACACAATTACAAATAAATAAAAGTAAAAAATGTAATATATATTTGTTTATTATTTCATATAACAGCTTCCTCGTTTTGGATATAAAATGTCATGAAAATTGGATTTGCTTTAAATTAAAATCCTTTAAAAAGATACAAACTACATGAAGTATTCTGAATTACATATGTTACCTATGAAGTAAAATACCTAGTTACGTAAAATAATTACGTGCCGCACAAAATTTGGCACAAAATTAATCATAACTTTTTATTTAATTTTTTAACACGTGCGAGAATTTCGGTTATGTAGAAACTATTTAGTAATCTTTAGTTTGGGCTTCCAACTTCCAATAACTTTAATATTCTCTTGTAAATGATACTCCCTTAAGAAAGGTGATAATAATATATCACTTACTTACCTATTTAAAACATTATATTTAGCGACGTCAGAAACTTTCAGACGACTAAAAACCGCTTCTAAACGTCACATTGCATTTTACATTCATTATTGCCAACCCTAACAACACGTTTAAAATTACAAGCCATTCGGCCAATTACGAGCATTATTTGAGTAGAATGAACAGCTTATGGGCATTCGTAATATTCATGCAAAATGCGCCCATTTGTGTGACATACTGATATTTGAGCTCCTAATTATGGTAATGATAAGCGATAGATCGTTATCGTCTGCAATATATTCTAATAAGAGATTAGGAGCTTCAATTAGTTAATATTAATAATTACCTTTTCCTCACGTAACACGTTAACACGTGTGTTCTGGATTGAGCTCGAATTTCTATAGGCTGAAAATTGAGTATAATAACTGACGAATTATGGGTTTATTATAATTACATAAGTATATGTTTTTCTTAGAAGAAAAATATTATTCTAATTTATTTGACTGATAAAAGATTATAAGTATGAAGTAGGTACATTTTCTTGGTATTTCTATGTTAAGCAAATAACATTTTAATTCATTTATAGAACCTGCAAAAAGTTGAGTTAAATAAAAACTAAGTAACTACTACTAATATATAATTTACTAACAAATTTTTCATTCAATACCTATATAATAAGAGCACAGAATATAAAAACAAAACCGTGCATCGACTCAAATCAACGTAATAAAGGTAAGTTTATAATAATTCAATAAGTTGGGGTCGAAAATCTTACGGGCCGTGACAGGTGGGGTCCCCGGGGTCTCAATTAGTTCCATACAAATAGCCTAGCCCGGATTGGCCCGGATCACGTCGGAATGACTTTATCACGTCGAATTTGTAGGGATTTACTAGTATGGTTTGTAGTAAATTGTTTTACAGGAACGAAGTATTTAAATTTTTGTTTTTAAGGTTTTATGTGTAAGATTTACGTATATATAATAGGTCTGTGTATTTGAATTAAAAGGCATTTGAACTTTCATTAGACTTGAAATAAATTTTGAATTTTAATATGACTTTTTTTAAAAAAAAGGTCGGGGTTGGAAAAAAATTTAGTGTAACATTTTTCCGTTATGCGCCATCTTTTTCTTATCCCTACCACGCGTGATTAACGTATTTCTGTAAAGTTGCATATAGTCAATATTTTTTTGAAAAATAAGGTCATAAAAAAGTTTCACTTCTTACGTGTGTACACTAGTACACGCACACGTTTTTTTTTTTAATAGAGCTTTTAAAAGAGCACGCCACCGTTATAACAGCATAGAAAAATATCAATTTTACAAAGTATTAAAAGTACAAGATTCCGTAGGTATATTTCGAGTTGCAAATATAAAAATCCAATATTCCTATTTAGAGTGACTGTAGCTCGTTTGCTAACACACGTTCAGCTGAAGTAGGCTTACCTGCGCCGGCTAGCCTCTAGCCCTGTCGTTAATTTGGATCTTACACAGTATAGAACATGCAGATACAAAGTTTTATGCCCGAAAATATAATGAAAATACAAAAAAAAGTTTTTTACAATTTGTAAAGGACAATACTTTAATCGATTGGGTGTAATGGCAATGAACATACAAACTAACTTATGTATTCGGTATGTATCGATTACTAAAAATGAAAATAGCCCTCAGAAGTCAGAATCATTAAAATATCTTTGCGTCTCACTACTTCATTCATGAAAGAATGATCATCAACTCGTCCTATCCCTCGCTCTATGTAGAGTATCAACGAGTTCAAACTCTTCAAATATGAAACAAAGTTTTTATGCTTACAAAACAATGAAATATGCTTATAAAAATCCACATAGAATGTTTGATTTATACATAATATACATAGAAAAAAATGTTGTTGAATAAACAAGTAAAGAATCGTCGTAAAATTGCGTAGATACTGATTATATTTTTAGTCTGTGGCGCCACTAACATCCACGTCGCCTAGATGTGAAGTACTAACCACATTTAAATACAGTCTACAAAAAAGTGCTACGGCACAAAAACTGAAACTGGGGACATGTGAAAAGATTTACTATTTGTAAATTTATTCATTTACTATATCGTTAAAAAGAGTTGAATGAATGTTTTTAATAAACATTATCATCATCATCATCATCATCATCATCAGCCCATATACGTTCCCACTGCTGGGACACGGGCCTCCTATGAGGGTACAGGCCATAATCCACAGCGCTGGCCAAGTGCGTGTTGGCGGATGACACATGTCGTCGAACTTTTTAATTCTTCGACATGTCGGTTTCCTCACGATGTTTTCCTTCACCGTTCGAGCAGTGGTGATGTTACAACATGCGCAGATAAATTGAAAAATCAATTTATTTCCTGCGCGCTCGCCTGGTCTCGAACCTCGGACTTATCGATTCGAAGTCCGAGGTCTCACCACTGAGCCACCACTGCTGGAATAAACATTATGCTATCGCTAAATTTACTATGTAACATACACGTGTAATTAAAAGCTGCAGTTGCAGTTCGCGATATAGCTGTGTAAGATGCAGAAAGTATTGTTTTATTTTAAGTACTAAAAATAGACACAATTCGCCTCTAGAAGATATATTTAGTGCACAATTGTTAGCACAAACTATCTCTATTATTTTGAAACATATAAACATCAACTATTTCATCATCCTACTACTATTTCTATCATGTTATACTAAACTAATCATTACATCAATTTAATAATAATCAATCACTTTTGAATGACGTTGATTACGTGGACACATAGATAATGTTACTTAAAAATATTAACATATTATATAAATAAAATCGAATTACCATTAATAGATTTTTAGTCGAAACCACAGAGCAGAGGACGGCAGATCCACCGCACCTACATCAGGTCGGTACCGTGTGCAGAAAAATCGTCCGCCGTATGCCTTGTGACAGGACGCCATTTGTTAATTCACTGAAATATCGGGCCAGGCGACGGCTATTCATTATAAGGCCGGCTCGTTTGTGCCACGTGTGAGTGTGTACCGTCAGAATAAATGATTTAATTAAATTACCACTTAATTATTAACGTTAAAATTTGTTAAGTTTTTACTGGATATTCGTGGCTTTTTTGTCGTTTAGTTTGTAGAATATATAATATTATTATGTAAGACTGCAAGTAAGGTTGCAAAAATGTTAAATACAGTTGTATGACAATTTGGGATAAATTAATGTTCCAACATATTATGTCATGTTGTAATACATACAACGCAATTATTATGTTTTAATAAGTTGACAATTCAAAGAGAACTCGTATTATTTTGGCTTAAATCTTTAGAGCATATAGAAAGTCGGTTTTTATTAAATGAAAACACAGCTTTACACTATTTTACCTAATAAGTATGGTACTAATACGCAAAAAATCATAAAGTAATAAAGAAATTATAACATACTTCATAAAAATAAAACATCTTCGTAATTTAATTAGTTTACAAGATCGAATTATTATTTACATGCACACCATACATTAGGTGCATTCACTCGTGCAATGGCAAAAGCCACTGTCTCCATCTCTGTCATGCACATCGTTATTCATCATGTCATCTCTCTCTTACACAAATGACTAACATGAAATTTGCTCTATACAAAGTAATGTTTGCTTTTTAATGGTTTTGAAAACTGTGATAACATTTATGTTCAGTTATAAGTTAAATTCTCGACTGACCGGTAAGTTTTCGATTGGATTGACATGTCCTTACAACTAAAATCAAAATTATTTGCGTATGCAGCACGTTATTAATGTAATTTTCTATCCTCTAACATGACATTCCAAACGTACGTAAATAACCTATATGACCTACCATGTCCTACTACATACTTTATTCTATCTATTTGAATATAAATTCGTCCAAATCCGTCATCCGAATCACGTGAAATAACAGCACGTTTACTTTACTATAACCAGTAATAAGAGGATATTTTACAACCGTATTACAAACCTATAGGGATTACATTAGTATGCCAATAGAGCCTTTACACTGAATCTAGTATTACCCTAGAGCTTATCTGGCTAACACTGTGCGTTTCTACGATACACTATCGCAAAACTATATCAATACTAATTTTGTAAAATACCTATCTAAAGATGTTTGGAAAAGAGGGCAGACTTTGTAAAATGTTTCCTTTATTCAACTGACTTTAAAAAAGGAGGTGTTCAATTGGATTGTATTTTACTTGCCCATTAAAAAAGAATCAGGAATAACGTAGTGTTCGTTAGTGAAACTTTTTTCATTTTTATCAATTAAAAGCAAAAAGGTAACTCTTTCCCTTTCCCTCCTTTCCTCTTTTATATTTACGGAGCCTTATCTACACTGTATAGTATGTAAATTAACAACTAATAAATTAATTTAAAACTCACTCTAATAGAAGATCCCAATACTCAATTACAAGGAAAACCCACACAATCCCCATAACTCAAGAGCACGGAGTTAACAAGTTTTGTAATATTTACAAACTATGTACGGTCTGCAAATTCAATGCAAATTCCGAACTACGGATTTTCAAGTGTTCATATAAGTGTTATGTTACACCTGAATGAAGAAGGTTTCAACTCAAATTTTGTGTGTAGTAAGTGATAATACTACTTTGGTTTGTAAAATTAAATCTATTGGTATATTGGTATTTATGATTTGGAAACGAAATTTATTGGTATCTTTATGTATATTTGTATTAAACCTAGCACGATTTATTTTAAACAATAGATTGAGAAACTAAATTTACATTCTATTATCATTTCATTTTTACACATTCTTTAAAAGTGTTCGTTCAATACTTCGTACAGTTTTTTGCTTACAAATACTAGTAGTGTGAAATACCTTGTATAAATATAACCTTGTATAAATATAATATAATTAAATGTATAGCTGTGTAAATTTACATTTTTATCTAAAAACTACCTCGTACCTCGCGGTTTTACCCGCAGTGCTCCTCTCCTGATGGTCTTAGCATGATGATATAAATAGCCTTCCTCGATAAATGGCCTATCTAACACTGAAAGAATTTTTTAATTCGGACAAGTAGTTCCTGAGATTAGCGCGTTCAATCAAACAAACTCTATAAATTCCCTCCACAATTTATCCCCCGGTCAATACTTTCCACCACAAAGTGAAGCGCCAGTGACGATCAAGCGCAATAACGGTACTTTCAAGTGTCCAAAATTGAAGACAAACAACTATGCAGACAACCGCCCGTTTAATTAACGCCGATTTACTTGTTACAAGTTTAACTGTTGGCTACTAATTTTGTTAGTGCTGGCTCGTTGAAACGAGTTTTTAGGTCTTCAACTAACGCCCGAGTTGGCTGCGGTATTTTAATCTAGGGACTGGATGGAAAAACTCTGAGTGAAATTGGTCGTCGAATAAGGTGAAAATTAATTCAAAAGGTAGTGTACGAGGTGTAGTGTAGTGTATTGATGTATTTGAGCCAAAATCAAATAATAATACACGAGAATTTTTTAAAGAACAAATAAATAAACCTTTTGTACTTCGCATCCATACAAATATATATTATACTGTACATTGTAATATTAAATGGTGTGGTGCAATAAAAGATTGAATAAATAAATAAAAATTAATTAATTTGGGCCAATATGCCTAG
The DNA here is from genome assembly GCF_905220415.1 of Colias croceus. Classification (NCBI taxonomy): domain Eukaryota; kingdom Metazoa; phylum Arthropoda; class Insecta; order Lepidoptera; family Pieridae; genus Colias; species Colias croceus. Next base: position 730,892 of record NC_059541.1, on the reverse strand, counting down.
CCCCGAAGCGAAACAGTGGGTTCGAATCCCGCCTCGTGGTCGAATTTTTATATTGAATATTGTTTAAAAGTTTCAAATCGTATCGTAATCGTAATCGACGTAGAGCTGCAAATTGAAGTATTTTTGCTCGCATTTTTCAATTCAAAGTACAATTATATATCCAAAATTGTATATAAGTCAAGTGATATCTACACTAAATTATGGTGACTATCACAAACAAGGTGCATAAATAGCTTGTCGACGTTAGCATAAACAGAATGAGCGGGACAATCGAGTGATTTGCGTACTTACCAATTCAATGGTTAATTTGTTACTTGGATATGAGAACTTGCACGTATATTTGGTATTGATAATGTTTTTAAACATTTGTAATTTGTTCTTTACCCCTTTGTGTTACATAAAAAAATAATAAACTCAAACTCAAACATTCATTTATTCAATTAGACTACTATTTAGTAGCACTTTCGAATCGTCATTACATAATTATTTTTAACATTTACCACCGATTCGGAAAGCAGTATCTATGGAGAAGAATCGGCAAGAAACTCCATAGTTGCTCTTTTAAAATCATGTCAATATTACATAATATGTAACTTATATCTAACTACATAATATATCATAATATGCCAAAGAACTGTCCTGTGGTTTTTACGCGACAACCCTCCATGGGTTTTTATCGTAGTATAAATTTCGTAGTAATATCATAGTAATAAACTAATATAAATATCGTAGTAATAAACTGAAAGTGAACCGATTTAACGTATTATTATTTTATGTGGTTATTATTATACATCATGATGAGAAAGTTTAAGTAACATCTATATTAAAACTAGCTTACCGCCCGCGGCTTCGCCCGCTTTCTCTAAAACTATTTGAAATTTAAACTATCCTATCTCTCAAGTTGGATCGAAACTGCACATGGTGTGCGAATTTTATTATAATCGGTTATGTGGTTTAGGAGTCCATTGAAGACAAACATTGTGACACGAGATTTATATAAGAAGATTTTCAAAGCACAATATAAAATAATAATATATGAAACAGTTTCAGCTTTTATCAATATTGAAAAAAATGTATATTATTCCACCTTTGATCGTTCATAGGTTTTACCTACTTTTAAATAAATAAATATCCATTATATTGTTTAAAAACTGTAACGACCGCCGATGTCTAGAACGCCATATTTTCACACGTTGTATATTACATATCTTGTTCATACCACACGTACTAAATAACTTGTACAGAAAGGATTGTCATAGAACACAAAAAGCCGGTTAATTAAATGAATTCACACATTAGCATACGCCCAGACGCGCTAAATGTAAAAAAGCAAACATTATCGTATGAACACCGCAATGTGTCGCTTCATTTGATTTTCACAAATTATAATTGGCCATTCGTTGCTTTTTGAATAGCTATCTACGTGATGGGAATGCCTTTCCGTTTTATCTGGAAGCGGTAGTGTTTAGAGATGTGGGCGAAGAGATTTTATAGGCTATTTTAGTAATGAAATTATTTGAATAGGGAATTTACGGTGGAAATTAAATAAATAATTGAATTCAGCCAGTACCGTAAAAGTCAATCCATTACAATGATTTTGAATATGATAAAAACATTAAATTATGTAAATTTTGTACGGAGAAATAATTTTCAAAGTGCAAACAAAGCAATTGGCAGAAAGCAAGGACTATAACGTTATCACGATGATGGTTTAGTTTAATCTTCTTCTTCTCTTTGTTAATGGCTCTACCCGATGACGGGAACCCGCCCGTTGTATGTTGAAGACTCAATTTTAGAAGAATATTTATAATTTTATCCAGACTATTTATTCATTCAAATTCCTTCATAATTGCTTTTAAATTGTTATAGTAAATAATTGAATATTTGCCAATTACCAACACAATATTTCCTCGCTTCCCCACATAATATGAACGCATTCCAAACGACATGTTAGCATTGGAATCACGTAGCACGCTTAACAGTTTCTGATTGAGTTGTTAATTTCCAACTGTTGACATTTCATGTCATTAACGAATTATGATATAATCGACTGCTTTTGTATTAAAAATATTAGGTGTTTTTTTTTTTCACATAATTATTTTAATTTTTCATTCAGCCCAATTAAACTTGCATATATATTATAAATATAATAGAATAAAATAGAATAGAAAACACTTTATTGTACAATGCACACAAAAACAACATTTACAGAAATTACGAACTATTTTTAACATTACCAATCTGACAAAAAAAAGTGAGGGTAATTAATAAAATTAATAAAAATAAGCAGAATAATAAATAATATTATACTGACTTTAAATTATTTTTACAGCTGCAACAATTACTTCATCATATTTTGGAAATACTGCAATTAACGAAATAAAGGATTCGCTTGACAATCATCTATACCTACTTGTAGATAAAATTAACTTTAAACCTACCATTACAAATAGTTACTACATTGACATCATTCCATTCATGAATTTATATTTTTTTTTTTTTTTGGTTTTTATGGTATTCAAATGCTTTATAAATATAAATTTATAAAGAATAGAAAAAATCGTCGTTACAATATTGTATTCACTGAAAAGTGCTTCATATTGGTTGAGATGGTTGTTAAATCATCTCAATAGATGGCGCGCGGTGTGTCCCTTAAGACACATAAAACTGAAGGGATAGAATAAATTCGATTGCTCAGGCGGGTCACGAGTGGCTGAGCTGGTTAGGCATCCGCCCCGGAATGGCGCGAAGGATGCGGGTTCGAGTCCCGCCTCGTGATCGAATTTTTTCTATTCTTTATAAATTTATATTTATAAAGCATTTGAATGCCATAAAAACCAAAAAAAAAAATATAAATTCAAGAAAAGGTCGTGTTCCATCGTTAAAATATTGTATTCACTGAAAAGTGCTTCATATTGGTTGAGATGGTTGTTAAATCATCTCAATAGATGGCGCGCGGTGTGTCCCTTAAGACACATAAAACTGAAGGGATAGAATAAATTCGATTGCTCAGGCGGGTCACGAGTGGCTGAGTTGGTTAGGCATCCGCCCCGGAATGGCGCGAAGGATGCGGGTTCGAGTCCCGCCTCGTGATCGAATTTTTTCTATTCTTTATAAATTTATATCATTCCATTCATCTCACAATATAAAAAAAAACTCAAATATTTATTTATTCAACTATACTTCTTCTAGAGTCACTTTGAATCGTCATTTTTACCATATTACTATTGATAAGGAAAGTAGTATCTATGGAGAAGAACCGGCAAGAAACCGTAAAACATATTATTAACATGGTTTATAAAACCACGTTAAAATAGCTACAATTCCTATTAACCAAGAATTGCAATTACACACAATCTAAATCACATCGAGTGTGAATTTCCTATAAGACACATACAGTAGGAGTCTCACTAACAGGTAACAATGCGAAGCCCTTAGAAGTTGCGAGCGTTTCCCTCAAATAAAAAGGTTCAGTTATCAATCCCCTATATCGCAAGATGAGTCCCATAACGATGGCAATAGTGGAGCCTGCGAACCGCCCGATGTGGTACAAGGTAAAGGGGAATAGCGGGATGAAATAATAATGATAATAATATCTTACGATGGTATTTATTCTAATGCATCATGTATTAGAAGAAGTACATACTTTGCTGTTTACAGTTTACGTTTACGTGATAACATTAATTATTTACTGTTTTATTTCAAAAGGGAAACGAAAGTTATGGTTTTAATAAACACTGTCCTGCTAAACAGTGCTTGAATAGTCGTAAGTTCGCTTTCATAATATTCCTCTAGAATATTACTCTATCACCGTCTAGTCTCTTAGCTGTATATTATGTATAACTACCACATAAGAACTAAACAAAAAATAAATAACAAAAACAAAACAAATCGTATTACAACAAACAAACTCTTATAACTTACACCACAGACAGTCTTAAGACGGTCATTTAGCCGTGATAATCGGCTCGAGCAGAGAAAGAAACAAGCGACGCCCCTCCTCTCCTCCCCATCTCCCCCCGCACATGTAATTGAAAATGGCGCTTCAAAAACTATCAAAGAGAATGCGGATTTTTGGCACACAATACAGATACGTAGGGAATATTGATTTTAGTTTGAGATTTAAGAATGAAAGGTAAAGTTTAAGGAGCTTTATTTTAAAATTAACAAAATAAATATGAAGGTATGATGTAGAGCAAATCTACTATATTTTTCTTCGTTTTACTACTAAGTAACTTACTTAAGTAAGTTTATGTTTTTTAAGTTGTGCGTTTGTTCAAAACAGCACTACTTAATTGTAGACATCTACTTATAAAAGTACATAAAATTAATTAATTATAATTAATTTTTATGTACTTTTAAACGTACAGGCAATTTTCATGAATTGAATTGTATTTGAAATGAATTATTTATTCTATAATAATATTGAATTAGCTTTAATATGAAAGCCTAAATATCTTTACATTAAATTATTAAGTTTAAGATACTAAATTTATCGTTTAAATCCTAATCAAACTTCCTTATTTGTTTAAAAAGTTATTCATACTCCATATCACTCCAATTGTACAGACAATAATAGCAGAACAAAATACAGATTCTCAAAACCTAATTACCAAAGGTGCCAACCCTTGGTCACTTACTTTCAAGAAACTTGGCCGTATTAGTGATGCTTGACCCGCGAAAGGGTTGCTCCAAATGGGTCCCGTCACGAGCGGACGTCGTGCGTCAGCGCACATGTTAGGACAAATTAGTTGGTGACGTTTTTTGATTATCTGGTTTGGACCGGTTGAGATCTTTTGTGTGATTGGTTCCCGTTTTTATTTAATTTGTAGGTACAGTAAACAATGCAATATAAATCTATGTTAATAAATATGAATTTGTAAACTGCGTTTCTTTAAAACACTCGTTTAGGCAATGAGTATGTCCGAATAGATACTTACAAAGCGAGTTACGATTTTTAATTCATACCTGGACAAATTTAGGCTTACTAAACGAAATCACTTATCAGACAGGCCTCTACTCACATAGTTTATAAGTTACGAATTTTTATAGACAAAATTTCAACTCTAATTATAGTCAAACATAGACTAATCTCAACTCCGCTGAATCAGCTAAGCTTCAAAGAGGCGCACCGAAATATGAAAGCCGATTGGCAATTCAGCATTCTTAGAACAGATATAATCAAATTAACATCGAATTGAAATCGATTTGAAAGTCAAAGCGGTCGAAGTTAAATTTGCAAGAGGTTTAATCGAATCCGAGGATGGAAGTTCATGTGAGCACAAGTTTGATTGCTTACCGAGATAATGGGATTGCTTTCAATGTAGCTAGCACTGTTAGCTCAGATGGCTACGGGTGGTGCTACGCGCTACGAGCTGCTACGCTAGTTCACGTCAGCGGATTTGTCTACGGCGTCCAGCCAATTATTTTGGTTTTACTGCAACCAATTATTTTTACTTCTTCAGCAGAGTTTTTGTTGAAGTTTAAAGTAATTTTACGAATACTCTATTTTTTCTTTTCCTTAAATTAACATTGAAGATCGGTGTTGAATAAATTTTATGATTACGAAGTAAAGATTTTCAAAAACATCAAAACGCTTTTACCGATAATCCATTCACCAAGATATTGAAATCACAAGCAAAAACTTTTTATGTTGATTTATATTGACATTTACGAAATGAATAAATTGCTAAACGATATTATTTCGTGGTAACTAATACGACTTTTATACACCTTTATTATTATTGTAAGATGGTTGTAAATATATTTTATTTATTGCTTACTTTTCGTATTATAATCCTACTAATATTATAAACATAATAATTTATGAATAATGGATAGATGTTACTCCGTCAGGCAAAAACCAGTGAACGAATTTTGATGAAACACGGCACTACTACACTTGTGTACTGAAAATATTACATAAGCTATAAAAATTCCCTTTCCCAGTATAAAAGCAGCTCACAAATAATTGCATACAATCGAGCACAAAACTTACATCTTATATCTAAGATCAGTGTCGAGCCGTCATTGAGACGTCTTACAAATAATTCAGAACGAACTTTAGGCAACAAATACGGGATTATGTTAATTTAAAGCTACTTCTCATTCAAATCCGATCTCCGAGTGTCGCAAGCGGACCCTTGGTATGGTGAATTTTCTTACTGAATATACTGTGAATTTTAAAATACGTTTATTATTGTTTTTGTAAGTTGTACGAAGAGGGTCTGTGTAAGAGTTCGATCTTTATCAGTACGAATTTTTAGTTTTCAAGTGACATGGGTACTGATTTCCTTTCTAAATATTTCTAAATAAAACATTTATTTATTTATTTGATTACATATTTTGGTTGTTATTGTCGCTATTGGACCCCGCATAAACTCGCTTTTAATTATAAGTAAGAGCATACTGTGCGGCATACATAAGTAATAGAGCTCGATCAATAAAACCATATAAAATTTAAAACAGTTATAATATAACGGATGACTAATAATTAACAGTTGCTAAAACAGTTGTTGTTAAATACAATGCTAGTGTAGATATACCAAGCTTAGGCATCAGTTTAACATGTACATATTGGATATGAATGTTTCACTACTGGTATTTGGCAAGGTAAAATACTGCATTTGGATATTAATATGTATCCATGTCCTATATCTAGTACATAGAAAGGATCGATCTAGTTTCTACAATACAGGAAGCCTTGATTAGAAAATGTGCCTACAATCTCAACCACGGTCAAGCGGTACGCTTATAGCTTGCAGTAATCAAGGGGCCCTTTGATCGCACCCTTATACTTGTTATTAGCTAATTAAAGCCGTGGGTCGGGGTTCGATTCCCGTCTGCGGTGTTTGAGTGCGATTCGATATGGATAAGATATTGGCAAGTGATTTTAAACGTTGGGAGGTAATTCTGATAAGATATTGTTTATAATATTTTTTAGGAGGTTTGGAAATTGTTACTTTGGCAAATTATTGTACTGTCAGCAACAACATACAACTAGACATGTGGATTTAAAGATCTTGTAGATATAGCGTACAGATACGTATTTATCTGTGCTATCATAATACAAATAGTAGAAAATTTGTTAACCTACATAACAAAACGAAATTATTTGTTCGAAAATATTATCTTATTTATAACCACTAGCAGTCCTATTCACAGCACATAGAAGTGTACAATCAAACATTAATTACACAAAAACCTCAACCTTAAAAAATCTCCACCCAGAAGCGAATCCCGCGTTCTTGTTACAAAGTTAAATTCGCGAAGATTGTCTCCGCCGTCATCTAAACAGAGTTTTTGAAACAATTCCCATCTATCGGCTGGCCCGCGGGCCTCATCGGGTTGCGAACTTTCCCAAAGTGTAATCAAAGGATAAAACCTTCTGTAGCCGAGTCAAGTGGCTGCATAAAGAGAAAATTCACTTACTCCTACAGCGGACGTCGTTCCAAACATTGAGGATGGGGGTAGTTATGGTAAGGGTGTTGCATTTGAACTATCAACTTAGTTTTAAATAGTTGTTGGTTTCATATACTTACTATTGATACAACGAACATTTGGAAGGAGAGAGTAAAAAATTTCATTTAAAAACCAAAGAATAAGTGAATTGTGATATTCTTTGAAATAAATGTCTCTCCAAACCTGAACCTTATAAAGATACAGTTACAATTTTATTAAAGGTTTATTTCACGGTCGTTTGTTGATTGTTTTATTGTTGAAAGAATGCTACTCTATAATGGCAATACATTACTAATTTTCATCGTATTTTTCAATACTTTAAACAATATTAACATTATTATAATACGGCTACAAAATATACATAATTAGTCAAATGCGACGGCCTTACCTGGAATGCATCCCTTTATATAAAGTCATAGTTGTTTCAGCGAACGAATTTGCATAGGAATGGCAGATTATAGAGCCACTATAGGCAGAAGCTAGGTTATCCAGGTACTCTGGCGAACGGCTATGGTCTAACTTCAAGAAATACTACACGGTTACTGCTAACAATTTCGCCTTTTCGAGTTAAAATGCGATGCTTTCTGATTCTGATACAAATATTGTTTCCGCTATAATCGTCCATTGTTTTAACAAATATTACTTGAATTAATTAAGATTTAAAACAGACACATTTAAAGATTTAAGGGTGATTGATCTCTTTGATCAACACTACATAGTATAATACAAAGTCCCTTCCTCTGTCTCTATAACCCTATGTATGATATATTTAAAGATATCTTTAAAACTATGTAACGGATTTTGATGCGGTTTTTTGAAACGATAGAGTGATTCTCGAAGAAGGTTTTTAATACAACATTAAGTTAAGACCAAGCGGGTGAACCCGCTGGCGGGTCGCTAGTTTTAGTATAAAAAAATACGTGTGGCACTCGGGGACTGGCGCGGTTAAGCTATTGCATAGCATGCCTTCAAGCCACACCTCCGTGCCTGTCGGAGTGGGGAGCGTGAGGTTTTTCGTTGAGCTTAAAAAACACAAAAACAATCTTCTTTTAAATTCTATCTACTACTTTATTTATGATACCTATGCCATCAACCTAGTGGAACCTGATTGGACACTGCAGTAACAAAACCCACGAACACTTTAACAAGCACATCACGCGTATTTACTCATATTTCGCCTCTCACGTTACATAAACTGTGGAGTTAACGTTTCTAACCGGCATTCCCGTCACGACTTGAAACCAAAAATGTACCAAAACATTGTGCCAAGTCGCTTCATTAGGAATGTTTGTTGCGAGTTTCCTGTCATTTAAATAGTGACAAATAAACTATGGTAACTTGCTGACTGGTTCTTAGAACTGCTTGTTCCATTTTGTGATATTTTGTGCTGTTTGCGGATGGTACGATTCAATTCAGTGTAAAATGTTTTATCGATCTTAATTTTTTATAGCATAAAATATATTTATGTTTGATGAATAATATTTTCAATGTTCAATGGACCCAGAATGCTTTGTCCATTTTAGTAATATAATTTCCACATTATGTAAACATTCGGCATAAAGCATAATGATTTATTAGCTCATATTTGGATGCGGCTGCTGAGGTCGAATATTCAGATAAATACGCGAGTTTAAAATGATGCCATTTTTTGTGTGATTGTTATTAGGATTTACGAATGAGGAATACGCATGAAATTTCAAAATATTATAATATTTAATATTCATATAATAATAATATTTTGCAGTACGATTGCTCCAAATAAGTATCTACATAATATTATCACACTTATAAAGTAACGACTAAATTATAAACTCTATCAAAATTCAAAACCAACTCATCACAATGATTACCCAGAACAACGCCTTAAGCCAAACTTACAAACACAAACATTCATTTATGTAATTCGCGGGACGATAGGTTTGAATTGGAAATTACTAATCTTATTAAAGGACCCTTTCTGACTGTCCCTCACTGGACAGACGGACATGTTGATTTTTATTATTAAACCCGTCTTTAGTTGGGGCTATTGTTGATTTTGATTTTTGTCTAAACAGTGTAAGTCACGTTGACCCCTCGTTAAGGGTGTTAAAATTCGTAATGGACCTTGTTTATTTTCGATTTGATAAAAGTAGATGGTCTTTTGTGTACAAATAAAATGGTGTTCATTTTTTAATTTAATTGTTATTTGGAAAACATGTTTGCGTGAATAATGCGTTGCACCATTCCAAAAAAATATTGAAGTGGCGATGATGTTTTTTTTGTTTTAAATAATAATTTTGGTTTATATTTTGATGTAGGTATTAATTAATTGCAAAATTAAACATTTTAGTAACTACAAGTTTGGTATAATAATTGTAATAATTACCGAATAAATTACACTGTGTGAATGTATATTTATGTTTGTATTTATTATATTATATATTGTTTTATGTATATTTTATATCACAAATATTTACTTATTGCACTAAATATCAAATTCCAAGCATCTAGTAAATCTGTGGCCCATTGCCAAAGGGACGGTGTTTGTTATTTTTATTCGAACGGTGAAATAGGCCGAACAAATTTCTTGGATTTAAAATCCTTAAGGATTTTATATCTAAAAAATGTACCTATTAATTTTGTTCCAAAATACATTTCGTTTTTTTTGTAGAGATCACTGCACATTGATAAGGCCGCCCTTTGTGCGTTATATACTCTTTCATATTGTTACCTTTATGTACTAGTTTTCGTGCACAATAAATAAATAAATAAATCTGTATTCTAATTATTCTTACCTTTATAGTTAGTCTGAGTACTTAACAACCAACCATGTTGCTCTTCCTTGCATACAGACAAATAAAAACTACAAAAGCAAATATTTCATTGCCTCTGTCCATTCCACTTAAGATTTAAGAAAATAAAAAATTTCTTTTATCAATACGTAAGCCGTTTGTTGTTTCAAAGACAAAGCCTTGTCTAAACCTCAAACGATAAATCCCTTGGTGTCCAGTGCAGCTTACGTAGCCACAAGTTAACCGTATATTTATCAAACGAAAACCGTCCTTATTTATAAACAGGTAAGGTTCACGTAACCGCAGCTTTAGGGTTTTGAAACCAGATAATGTATTTCGTTATTGCATGTGAGTTAGTGGAAATTGAACCTTATACAGTTAGAATAGAGGTGCCAGAAGTGGCATGATGTTTGTTTCGCCAGTTGCATGGTATTTGTCTTTGCGTGGCGGCTTCGTGTCGTATCGGATGTATACGCATTGACGTTGACTTGTATCGTTCTATATTTCACAAGAAAACTGTAACAGTGTTCAGATAAAGGATGGTTTCCAATGTGACGCGTAGATAGAAATAATTGTGAATAGTTTTAGTTGATGAAAATGGCGGTCGCTTTTTCTGGATATGTTGTGAGCTGAAAATACATGATACATTATAGAAATGGAAGACGCAAATAAACATTGGAATGCCTATATTATAATTTTAACCATACTAAATTCTCGTAAATTTGATTAAAAATACGAAAAAACATTAATAAACATGTGAATATAGCAGGTTAGAAAGAAAAAGAGACTTCTATCATACTATATGTACTTTTTTGAACTATATACTGGCTCTTGTGTGTAACAACTGTCTTATACTTTGCCACGTCTTACAAATTCTCTTTGTATGCGTGCAGTGCAGTAGGAATCATCAAACAGTTGGCTCATTCCACTAAGAAAAGTTATTCATATCGGTAAATAATAAAATAATGTAATGATAAAACACAAATAGATATAAATAAACAAATGATGGCGATCGAAAATGGCCTTTTTAGATACAGCTGATGACGTCAATGCAAAATAGCCTTAATTCGCATAGGTAAATGCCTGGTGTAATAATAAAAATGCTAAGTATCCATATACATTAGAGTAAGTGATAAATCCAAGTACTGTATGTCCTTAATTAAGTGAGGCCCATAGCTTGTGGTGCGACGTTAGGGCTCGTAACACGGTACATTGAACAGATTTGCAACCTGCGTCGCCCATCCGATTTATAACTGTCCGAAAAAGTTCTGGGGTTCTGTATTTAATATTATACATACATGTATATAGTACAATTCTCTCCTCTTTAACTATAAAATATTTTAATTATACTGCAATAAATTTTATTTTGATTTCAGATTTAAAACGAATGCCGGTTTTAAACGCATCATTACCTTGAGATGGGACCTATACGAGAACACTAATAAAGTTTTCATGTAAATAACAAAAGATACATTCAGATCACTTTATTTATATTTATATTATTTGTACAATATTAAACCTATGCTTCTTATATTATAAATGTGCATTGTGTGAATGAAAAACAGCTGATTGGATCTATTTACCCACGTACCGTGCTAGCGAAGCAATCTCTACTTGTCCTACTAATATTATAAATGCGAAAATTTGTGAGGGTGGATGTATGTGTATGTATGTTTGTTACTCTTTCATGCAAATACTACTGAACCGATTATAATAAAATGTAGCACACATATAACTTGGATTAACACATAGGATAAGATCCTAGAAAGCCCACGAGAAAGCTAGTACTACATATTTGTAAGAGCAACGGAACCCAAACGACACTCCAAATCACGTCATATAACACGTCGGTTAGCGGTGAACGTCACCGACTTTTTGTCGACACTTTGTTTAGAACAGTGCGACGCTAAATTTTATTGAGGTATCATATTTCACTCGTGATTTTACGAAGCTGTATCTCTATTTGTGTTGCAGTAGTTTTATTTCAGTGAACGACAGTCACAATTTAATTCAAACGGTTTGTTTCTAGGCTGTAGCTTTAGTTCGTAGGCTTGCAATTAGAATCAAGATACCTACTAAGAAACCGATGTTGTCTTTTTGAAAGCTAAAGCAATGCCTAATTAGATTAAGTTTTGAGTTTGATAGCTAAATGTTTAATTTTGAAATATGCAAAGAAAGTATATTTATTGTTATTTATTGATATTACACCGATTTATTTAAAGGTACTACCCTACGTGTATTTGGTAGATGCAATAACATTACATTAATATCTAAATAAAACCCTCTTTTTCGACGTGAAATTATGAAGAATTATTGTACAACTTCGATAAAATACATCTCAGCCAACATAATTTCCCAAATTGACTTGGAAAAGTTTGAACTTGGGCACAATTCTGTGACTGCTTAACATCTAACTTTGCTGCGTCGCGTAAATTAAGACAAAACACTGTGCCGTATTATCGTGGCACAGGGGTGTCCGTTCACTTGTACTTTCATTATTCTTCAGCTACGTTTCCATTGTCGCGAAATTATTACTTATTATGCATTTATTTAATTCTCATAACATGTACCTTTAGTGTTGATATATGAAACAATTGAAAAATGATGCAGCGAGATAAAAAGTGCTGCCCAAACTTGGGATGCGTAGATAATTAGTACTGACTGTTGCATTTCTGTCATGAACAATTTCTCATACCTAGGTATATTTTGAGGAGACTCTAGCTGCTTCGAGCTACAAATGCTGAAGCCCCTAAGTCATATAACACTTTAATTTTCATAATTTTTAAATGATAAAAGAGTATAAAGTACATAATAATATGTTTATATTATCTTCTGTCTAGTTGTCTTCACTAATGAACAGATTTCGATGATAGAAAGCAGTGATGCAGCTTAGAATAACAGATAAACTATAGAAATAACTTTACCCAGCATTCGTCTGCGGGTGAAACCGCATAGCACAGCACAGATTATGTCTCTAGTATAATATTTATAGTCTATGATTATGTCGAAACAAAATCGTGACGTACCGTCCGCGCCTTTGGACCCGGCGACAACACGGCAGACGCACGTGGCCTTAACGACTGAACTGTTTGATTTAAAGTCGCAACAATTGTTCGCGCCTCGCAGATACAACTTCCAACTGATTCCTCTTAATGGCCCTTTGTTTGTGATAAGATATTACTTCATAATTTACTGCATATTATATAGATGTATGGTTTGTTGATACATGTTATTTCGTTTTCAGGATCTGATAATTTTAATTGGTGTTTGTTTCACACCGTAAAATCTCATCATGGTTCCGTAATCTAAATCGATGTAAAGTAGGGATTCGAATCTTATGACGCACTAGCTGTGCTCCGCGGTTTTACCCGCAGTGCTCTGCTCCTGTTGGTCTTAGCATGATGATATATCCTATAGCTATCCTCGATAAATGGGCTATCTAACACCAAAAATTTTTTTTCAAATCGGACCAGTATGTAGTTCCCGAGAGTATGTTTTCAAACAAACAGACTCTTCAGCTGTATATATAAGTATAGATAATACTTATGAATTTCCAATAAATTGCTTTTAAAGTATTTTATATCTCTAAAATTCCATTCTCTTCGTATTGTGTTTCCTAAGAGCAATAGGCAGAGGTATAAATTTAGTACTCCCGCATGTATTGATTTGAACTTCCCTGAATAGTGGGTGGCTTATAGCTTATGCTTTAATAATTAGGACACAATACCAAATTATACAGTTCTCAGAAATGAAATTTAGTATGCATTGATACTATTGGTTCATAGGTTTACTGCGTCAAAAGGTTTGCGTCAGAGGGTCAATTTTCATTCCATTTTGTCCCCTCTACGGGTTTAATTCTATATGCTGTTTATAAAATACTAGGTTTTCGCCCGCGGCTTCGCCCGCGCAGTCAAAGAAAAACCCGCATAGTTCCCGTTCCCGTGGGATTTCCGGGATTGCGACGTTTTCCCGGGATAAAAAGTATCCTATGTCCTTTCTCGGGTATAAAAATATCTCCATACCAAATTTCATGAAAATTGGTTCAGTAGTTAAGGCGTGATTGAGTAACAGACAGACAGACAGAGTTACTTTCGCATTTATAATATTAGTATGGATATAGTATTATAGTAGGTATGTATGGTGGGTATGGTTCATAATATGTAACTTTTTATTTAGATTTACATTAAAAATATAACTGAACAATGTCATTTTGTAGTTTCCATAACATGAGCTTTTTGTGTTTTATAAGGCTTTGATTGATTATAGTTTCCATGAATGTTGTTTGTTTAAATATCGAAGTATATTTATTTATTTATCGTATCTGAAATCAGCAGCATGAATATAATAATATTATATTTATATATGTTTAAGGTAGGTATATTATACCAGTCAATAATATAATTTTATTTATGACTGCTACGAGCATGCTACGCTACACCGATATTAAACAAACATAAAATATTAAAATATTAAATAATAAATCGCGCACATTAAAAATCTAATTTTATACTCCCACTTCAATATAATAAAGCTTTGTTTATAAAAAGATCGTCTAAAGAAGGGAAACCCAAAAAGGGAATCTCATTAACACAGAAACAAAAAGGCTATTAGAGCGAACAATTCGGCTAAACGCCGTAATAAACCGATGTTTAACAAACACCAAAGGAAGTAATATTTGGTGAAATATTCCAATGAAATATGTATTAAATTCGCGGCCAGCGAGATTAAGCCGCTACGAAAGATCCGATATTAACGAAGCTGGTGGTACACTTAAAGCGATGCTATACTTCATATTACAATTTTTGACCTATATTTATGCTGAAATATAGTTTAAGATAATGCTTAAAAATTAACGCCGGAAACGAACATTATTTAAAAGAATGTTATATTCATCATGACGTATTTATTTATAGCAACACCAAGCAGAACAAAAACCATGCACCAATTTTCGTAGCCTTTTATCGGCATACATTTTCACTCCACTGTTTTGTCTTCTTTTTATTTACTTCCTTAAAACATTACTGTATATTCTTCAATTCTATTTTATATATTAAAAAATATACAATTATAAACACATTGAACACTACATTACCTATAGAATAAATAAATCAAAGCACTAGTATAGCTTTAAGTAGAAGCAAGCCCGCTAGGTGTGCGGGAAGCCAAGAATTTAATCTACAATGAAAGAAGTCGAAGATCTTTATGCGTGTCACCGCCGACCCGACCGACTTTACTAACGAAAATAAGCTTATTTTTCGATGTGCTAATATCTATCTTTATCTGTCCTACTAATATTATAAATGCGATAGTTTGTGAGTATGTATGTTTGTTACTCTTTCAAGCAAATAATAATGAACCGATTACAATGAAATTTGGCACACGCATAGGGACTTGGATTAAGGAGTAGGAGGTTTTATTACGGAAATCTCACAGGAACGGGAACTATGTGGGTTTATTAAACGTGGGTCAAGCCGCGGGCGGAAAGCTAGTATCTTATAACATAAAAAAACAGTTATGTAAGTTTTACTTGTTTAGTATAGTTTTCTGTATTATGCAATATTATACCTAGTTCGTATCACTAAATAAATGTACGTTACTAAGCGATTTAAACGGAACACTAAACAGCACTTTGAATTATCTCACACATCACAATGCAAGTAAAAGTGGTGTTCTTTGGCATTGATGAACTTTATATTTCTTTTTCGTCTTCCATAATAATATTATTTAACACACTTAATGTATTTTTTTTTTCATATTTGTTATAGGTATTTATCTTATAAGAGACAAAAAAAAAACATTTTAATACGTAAAACTTTTTAGGAGTTCAGTGCAAACACACAATATAATATATCAGAAATATATTTATCAAGATTAGCGTGTAATTTCCCGATTCTAATTTCTAATACGTTCCTATTACCTACTACGGTTACCGTATCTAATAGTAGAGTCCTTAACTACTAAAAATATTCTGTATTGATAGCACTACAAATCAGAACCTCTCATAAGTTCGAGAATGCCACATCTACCATCTATTACTTTTATAAATCCACGTCTTTCCTTACAATTCAATATCATCCCTTTGTAGCCGGTTTTCGCTTTAATAAATGCTCCGGCTCCCAATTTTGGCTCGAATAATATTGTCACCTCAGCTCTCCTCTCCTTTGGGTATTTAGCTTATTGTCGCGCGAAATAAACCCCTTTTTACCGGGCCTTCTTAAATCCACATTTCCTGAAAGGAGTGTTATTAGTTTCACGAGGTATTCGCTTTTTCAAGACTTTCGATATCAAACTTTTCAGACGTTACCTTTTTGCTCTTGGGGTGTAATAACTTGTTGGATCGCTATATATGTTTACGAAACAATTTTTTTATAGCCAATTTATCAACATTGCTCTTGATGTGGTTTTAATATGTTCGTATGAAGGCATTTTTTTAATATGTCTATGTTTAATATGTGACAAGAGTCTACTTACAAACTTAAAATTCACTATGTTCACTAGCTGTATTACTTTTTTAATCAACGAGAACTGTGTATGTATTATCTAGTAATATATAATTTTTTACTTTACTTTTAAATGTTAACGTCACTTACAGGTATATTTAAGTAAATCTAAAATGAAATTGTCGGAAAATAACAAAATCTACCAAAACATTTGATAAAAAGTATATTACAGTTAAAATTGAATCCAACTAAAATAAAACTGAAGCTAAAATATCCCGGCTTTCGTCAAATCACAAAACTCATTGCACAACTTAATTAAATCGCTATTATTTCGAAGATCCAAGATTCCCTTGTTAATTGCTCAAGTCGAAACAGTAAATATCTGTAAGAGTTTGATTAAAAATTTCACGAGGGGCCCAATCAAAACAATCTGATGATATTCTGTTAATAATACGATAATATTGTTCAATGCCTTATTAAATTCCTGTTTGTTCTCTAATTTGGGATTCTCCGAAGGTACGATGTGCACGTTTTTGCAAGGCAATATGTGTTCATTGCTTGTTTCCCTTATTAAGTTTATTAGATAACATTTTTTAGTGCTACTGTTCATGGAATATAATATTTCATTGAGAATTAAGAACGATTATTGCAGTGGAACTTATTTATCGGGGTTGGAAAAAAATTTAGTGTAACATTTTTCGTTACGCGTTACATTTTTCTGTTAGCGCCATCTTTTACTTATCCCTACCACGCGTGATTTGACGTATTTCTGTAAAGTTGTTATTTTTTTTTTTAAATAAGGTTATAAAGAAGTTTCACTTCTTACGTGTGTACACATTTTTTTATTTTTGTATATATCCAGATTCGATCATATATTCATTTTCTTTCTATTTCCTTGAGTTATTAAAAAAAATTTTGTTTAGCTTACTTTAAACTATCTAATGTTTCCTTTTTCAGACTTCCGTTTTTTTATCATCAGCTATTATAGCATTAAAATTAGTTCTATCATATATTAAATTATATTACAACCCATTACTTTCACATTATTTTATACCTTAACTAGCTTTCCACCCGCGGCTTCGCCCGCGCAGTCAAAGAAAAACCCGCATAGTTCCCGTTCCCCTGGGATTTCCGGGATAAAACCTATCCTATGTCCCGGGGTAAAAAGTAGCCTATGTCCTTTCTCGGGTATCAAAGTATCTCCATACCAAATTTCATGAAAATTGGTTCAGTAGTTTAGGCGTAATTGAGTAGGTAACAGACAGACAGACAGAGTTACTTTCGCATTTATAATATTAGTATGGATTACCTTTCCTAACAAGACCAGTTTAATAAAAATTCAAATTCATTTCAATCGAGAATTAAGAATGAAAACTTTTCAACTCTCAAAATAAACAGTAGCATCATTGACTTGAAAAATGTTAACTTTTCACAAAAGGATGTAAGAGCTTTTATTGCACATTAAAATTCACCGAATCGCGATGAGTTCTTGAGGCCTTTCCCTTCAATAACTTTATTTAACCCTCTACTTGGTTCATGATTAACAAATACTGAGATGCAAATTTCCATGGTTTTTTGATTAAACTTCGATCTCGGTATTCTTAGTCGGTATTATCTTTTTGTTTTCGGTATATTCTTAGAACGTTTATAGATAATTCTTTACTTTTTTTCTCTGTTTAAGTGCATTAATAAAATTGGAATTTTTTGATCAATGAAGAATAGTAGATGGTTTTAAAAGAGGCATTTTGATATAATATTATGGTATAACTCAACGATTTCGTTCAGACATTTACCTTAGATAATTCCTAAGTTAGGTGGATATTATAAACATGGCACGAAGAAATCGATAGTGCTAAATAGCAGATTAGAAAATAAAATTTTGAACATTATTTCAATAAAATTTTTAATATATTTTAGGAAAGCATGCTCCATCTTAGGCCACATCTCAGCTTACCTTCAGGCGAGATCGTGGCCACGTGCTCCCCTATAGGAGCATTAAAAAAAATTCAATAAGTCAAAAAGTATAAACTGAGTTTGACCAAGGGAATTTTATTTCAACGATAGGTAGGTACTTAAAACTTGTATCCTATCAATCCATTCCATGACAAGGCATTACAACATACACACTAATTTTATTAAAGACAAATATAAAATCCGATTTACATGACCACACATCCGTAAAAGAAATAAAGAGCGATATTATTCAACATTTACATACTAAAACCGGGAGTAAGACAATGTATTCAATTAATATAAATGTTAATTCGGATTCCTGATACTCTCTAAACACGAGGGGATCTTGACGACGCAATCAAAAATTCAAAGTGAGTAAAGTCATTAATGAACTTAATTTTTTAAGTACTTGAACGGTATTTATGGAAATATGTTTTCATTTTCACGATTTATGGAATATTTCAAAGACATTTTCGTAGAAAGATATGATGTTCGTAATTTGCTTTAGCTGTTAATTTTCAAATAATATTTATAAATGACTAGTGGTCCGCCCCGGCTTTGCCCGTGGTACATATTTACATTTTCTCTACATAAGAACCATCCTCGTACTTCAAGGAATATAATAAAAAAAGAATTATCGAAATCGGTCCACCCGTTCACGCGTGATGCCGTGACAATGCGAAGCGGGTTTCATTTTTATATATATATAGATATCTGAATGAATACATCATAATGTAAAATTGTACATAATACTATAATTTACTTGATACTGCTCTTTCACGTTTACAACACCAAAACCGTCTCAAACCTACTTTTTTATCAGATTTCCTGTGTCTTAAAATTTGAATAGGCATTTTGTAGCTTCTGCGTATGCTTTCACATTAAAAAGCGATTGAAAAGAACTTAAAATTAATACATTAAAAATTATCCTTTTGTTATAATATTATGATAATACACGTACATACACGCCATCATCAATTAACGAAGGACAATGATTATTAAAAGCGAAGGCGTGCGCTGACGCGGCAAATTTGATCGCGCGGTTTTGGGTTAAGCCGCGTTTTAGTTATTATTATACAGCGTGCTCGTTATATAATTAGCTGATTAAAACCAAACATCAAAAATTTAATTATGTTAATACAAAAAATAAACAACTACTCTAATTTCGTAAGTCCCAATGGAAGTATAGATGCATTTTCTTTTTAATTCTTCAAGTAATGAACCTTTTGTTATGCCCATTACCCAATCATACTGAGAACTAAGTTAATACCAGCACAATATAATAATAAATAAGTACACAAACGTCAATGTAACTCTTAAATAAATATATAGTTTACGCTTTTTCGTGAACACGGCAATCAATAAAATTGCATATTTTTCATAGCAAATATAAAGAATGCGCAAAAACTAAAACTCACATTGGAAAAAGCTCTAAATAGTGTGAAACAAGAAAATGCGCAAGATGTCTACTTAGAGCGGCAGCGGAGGAGTGTCTTTAGGGCACCAACGGTGGCGTTCACAGGCCGAGTTAGCAGGCTTATTGCGCACCCATCAACACGCACTGGACCAGCGCGATGGGTTATTATTTGTCCAAACCTCTTCCCTTATAATGAAGGGAAGAGAGGCCTTTGCCCAGCAGTGGGACAGCCATGGCTGAATAATAATAAAAAATATAAAAAAATTATGTCTCTGAAAAACGAACAAGGATCAAATATACAAATCTGAAAAACCCGTTTTAAAATCATATCAACCACAACCAACACACTTTAACTTATATCTATCTCTCAAATTTATATCTTCTAGATGCGATCGATCTCGAAGGATATAAAAAGACAATAAGAGCACGCTGTATAATCTGCAATGGCGCGCTATGATTCGCGCGCAAAGAAGCGTGAAATTGCTTTATTCGTCCAAACCGATGAATAATTAATATCGTAACTGTAACGTGCGTCTATCCGTACGTGGGCTTTAGGATAAAGCCGATATCACACGGGAGCAACCATTTTTTCTGGAAAATATAGGATATAAAATGATTTTGAGTGTTTCTTATCAACCAAAATTTTCTATTGAGTTCCATTTCTAATGATATGAAATAGAATATTAAATGCTTTGATTAAAAGTAACTAGCTAACTTTACAACCTGACATTTATACACTGCTGGAACCTATTCTAAAACCATACGGATAAAATGAAAATGCGTTTATTATTGTGAGAGGCTTCATTATATTATATGGCCTTGAAATTAGTTCAAATTTTATTAAAACATATATGCAAAGAAAGGCTTAAATCAATATTTTTAAGACAATTTAAAAAAAAATATTCTATATTTTTTTTAAATAATCAAAATGGCTTCACCGACTATGACTTCATTTCTTTTAAAACACTTTTTAATTCACAATATTACTTACCACCGATTCGAAAATCACAAAATCAATACCAACATCAACGTTATTCCTACTTCACGACCCTTTAATTTTTGTAAAAAAATAAACATATTTTTACATCCGCAGATCCGTATGAAGAGCCTTAACTTCGCATCTGCATACATAACGTGGGAATCAGCGCCGGTGCCTCAATGTTTTTGTTAATGGAATTTATTAACTAATAATATATGAATAGCTCTATATTTACATAAAGATGCGTTCTAACTCGTGGAATTTGAAATAAATTCATATACGCTTAAATTATTTGCGAAACGTGCGAGATTTTAAGCTCGAAAATTTGGGTATTGCTTTTCTCTTTTTCCTTATGAAATTTATTTTTTGACAATAAAAAGTTACATAGAAATAGAAGCTAGTTAATTATTTGTTACTAGCTTTCCACCCGCGGCTTCGTCCGCGCAGTCAAAGAAAAACCCGCATAGTTCCCGTTCCCGTGGGATTGCTGGGATAAAACCTGTCCTATGTCCCGGGGTAAAAAGTAGCCTATGTCCTTTCTCGGGTATCAAAATATCTCTATACCAAATTTCATGTAAATTGGTTCAGTAGTTAAGGCGTGATTGAGTAACAGACAGACATACAGACTTACTTTCGCATTTATAATATTAGTATGGATTATTGAATACAAATCCTAAAAACTCGAAAAACTAATAAATACGTTACTTTTTTTTAACTTGCATATAGGCAGCGTTCCTTCACTAATCACTATAATAAGTATCAAGAGAATGACGTTATTTTTAAAAACATTCCAATCCACCATCCATCCAATACAAGCAGAAGCTAATGATTAGTCAATAACACTTTCCAGCTGTTGATATAGTATTATAAGGATACCTTCCTTTTTCATTAAATTATCATCAAAACAATCATAACTTTTCCATCTACAATCTAATTAAAGCATCACCTCACACACACCAACAAATATTAAATTTTCTCTACAATATTTATTTAAAAATCTATTTCCCGTGAGCTCGATTACGCCGGCAGTTTCAGTGCGCAAGTTAATCTGCTCGATTGATGACGCCCATGAAGGTAATGCTGATGCAATGGACGATGCATTTAATTTACAAACTCTATCTTATTTTAAACGTTTACGGATACAGGATTTTCGAGACTGATGACTGATCTGTAGTAAATTACTTACGGGGATTATAAAATAAAAATGCATTGTTTAAATGAGTAGTTTTTCTTACTTTTGGTTTAAAATTCGAGTTTGAAAGGTAATCATTATCCACTATTTTTATTTGCAAATCAAAAATAAATATAAGTATTCTTAAAAGTTAAAGTAGCCTAAACGAAAGACCCTAAATATTGGTTAACTTGTAGCTATAATAATAATAAAGGTTTTTGTTATTGCATACATTCAATAACATCTAAAACATAATTTGGGAGGGTTTATAAAAAAACAGCATCAAATCAAATAAAAACATCCGACTACAAGAAAAAATCAACAGAAAATAGACACACTGACCTCACGGGCTTTATAAATTAATTTAAACTTTTTTAGCGAATATAATCTGAAGCACAGTTAGGTCTGAGTTAAGCAAAGTTGCGCGGATTTGCTCCCGCTTCGATTGTAAGGTTTCGCTAAATTTAGTTTCATAGAGCTTAATAATTTGAATGTTGGAGTTGTTACGCGTGGGTATGTATGTAGATCCGTATGAATTCGGCTTACGAGAATGTGTTTTAATTAGCTTACTCTGTGCGATTCATTCTATGTTGGGTTTTTTGTGCAGTTAGATTTCATTTTGTAGAGTTGTAATTGGAGCTCTATGTAAAGCCAATAATCTTACTGTATGTGTGTGTATGCATGTGTGTGTGTGAACATCAAATTATTTAGGTATCTCTTCAGTTTAGAATAAGGACATTAGACTTCCATCGAAAGTTTTTTGCTAAACCTAAACAAAACAAAAGCTTTTACAGTAAAATAGCAACATTCAGATCGTTCCCAAATCCTTCTGTACGTTTATTTTCAAAAAATAATAGCGTGGATGTAAACACACGGGGGGCGGGTTGTTAAATAAATTCAGTGTCAAATGATAATGTTAATCCGTCACATGCAATGTGCTGCTGTTATGTCCCACGGGGTTTAGGGGAGAGCAAACGGGCGTTTTATTTTGCAAGACGTCCGAGTTTGTTGCCGTATTTTTTATAATAATTAATTAATAGTACCAGCAAAAAGATGGTTATATACATTTTTTCATGAAGTAAAAAAAACGAAAGTCCTTTACAATGTACATAATATCACATTGCGCATTAAAGAGCAGAGGAAATTTCTTACCTCTTTCAATGATGACTGTTCTTTGAGAATAATTATACCTACTACTTAAGACTAACAATGAATTAATATAATAATTATTTATGTAACTTATGAATGTAACAGATATTTGAAATTTTTCCCTTCTGAAGAGATCTTCACGCTATTTTCTTCAAAATGAACGCCGCGTTCTGGCCACCGGTCTGCGCGTCCCGAATCAAAGGAATGCGTGCAAAAGGGGTGCGAAATGACACGTGTCACGAGCCTGATTGCAGCCCCTCTGCAATTAGACGAATAAGCTGATTTCGCCAATTCAGACGTAAATACTGCTAGTTACTGTGTACCAGAATATTTCTTATAGATTGAATGTTATTGAATTTGCTTTTGTACTCTCAAATTGGTTGTCATTTACCAAAATGCAAGGTAAGACATGTGGTTATCTTAAGTTCAAGCAAATCTGTTTGAGATACATGAGTCTGAGTAAAAGAAACAGTTCTCACAATCTAAAACTAAGCTTAATAATTTATTTTAATGTTGTATATAATAGTGCTAACAGGCTGCATTCTGTCACTAAAACAAGTAGGTAGGTATTCAAAGGTAGACAAAAATAAAAAGGTAAATAAGAAGAGATACAAGATAATAAAGATGTTAATATATATCTTAATGCAGATTTTTAGTATATATCTTAATGCAGATTTTTAGTTATTGATTATTACCTATAGTAGAATATTTGTAGAGATTTGTTAAAATAAAAAGGGTTATGTATATTCATACATAACAAAATCCAGCTTATATAACAAAAGCACAAAAATTTATCAAAGAAAATTTCAACTTTATTAATTTTTGTGAGTCGAATATTAAACATTTTTCCTAAAACCGTATATTTATTTTGCATGTTAAGGTCACGAATTTCATTAACGGTATTAAAAGGTTTCCCGAGGGCCACAGGGCTATTCATATACTGGCCCATTGTATTCCCTATCAGAGATAACTCCACTGTGATATGGGGCATTTGTATGGAATTTTAACGTCTTATTTTATCTGTATTGTATGGGAATAATGATACAATATAATAGTCTTACTATTATAATTTCTGCAAGTTGTGGAGAAGTATGAAATTTATTGAGAAAAAAAAATTATCGAGGGATTTCATCTAGTTAAATTATAATTTTAATTTTAATAAATAGCTACACAAACAATAAAGTTTAATTATTGATAAAAAAAACAGTATTTGTCTATATTTCATATACATAATTTAAATTCTTCCCTTCTTCCACTAAAGAAAATATTTTATTACCTTTGTGCTTATAAAAAAATTTCTTGTGTACAACGAAGTTCCTTTCCATTCTACAAAGTTAAATTTTAAACACTAGCGGTGTCATCAAGAGAATTAGATCAGCAAATTGCAACCAGGCCAAACGTAGTTAGTATACTGCAGGACGACGTGACAGTTTCTTTTAACTAAATATACGACATATAAATTACTTCATCTACAGTTCTTCCCTAAAGCAACGTAACAACGCCGCGCCGCGGATGAATAAGAAGGATAATTTCATTTGTGTTTCCTTCCATACACAGTTTATACTACGAATCGAATAGGTATCATTTTTTTACTAGAGTTAGTAATAATGCAGTTCAAATAACTTGAATTACCTAGCCTAGTCGTATGAAACAGTCATTTTTTCGCACAAAAAAACAACTGGAATTTTTTTTTGACTGCCTCATAAATAAAATGAGGATTCAAATTTTTGAGTATGATCCCTGGTGAATATAAAAAAATATATATTATTGTAACTTACATAACATATCTTTCATTTGAACTCTCCCTTCTTATAATCTCTATTATTCTTATAGATTGAATAGAAATAGAATAACATTTAATTATAAAGTTAATCTAATGTTATCGTCCCCTGTGAGGAGATTCGATTAACGATATTCGGATAATCCTATATAAGTTTTAACGAATATGTCAATCAATTATTTGTTTCTTTTTTTTATTTGATTGAGGGGAGATTTTGCAAACAATGTATCTATATATTATTGATATTTTAACAATAAATTGCATTTTTTGCTTGATAACATTTTACTATGCATATTTTGTCATAAATAGATATTTCAAACATTTTTTTAAGATGAATCATTATAATCGTATACCTTAACTATATCTATGAATATATCCTAAGTAATTGAAATCAAAAGATTTGTATATTTTTAAATTTGTTGATGTTGAAACTCGAATGGTCTTAAATTTACCTACGTATAACAACGTGTCATTTTATTATTCAAAAATGCAATAAAATATATTTCGTAAAATGTTTATAAGTGCTTATTTATACACTATGTCTGTTACAATATTCAATGTAGCATTTAAAGTAATGTACAATAATGGATGTGCCATTGATTTACATTTAACCTCCACCACCAGCCATTCACACCGAGATCCGTTCGGAAATTGAAATAAAAATGTGAATTAGTTCTTCATCAGAACTAAATCGATGTACCCAGCGGGCACAAAGCAAAAATGTCACAAAAAGCTCTGTCCACACGAATGGGCCCTGACAATGGCCAATTTGACACTTTAAGTGGGCAAAAAAACTAAAACGGGAGACAATTAGGGCCCGGCAGCAAGTGTTTTAATTTCCATTAACCGTGAATGGGAGAGAACTTCATAATTGGGATGGCTTTTCCAATTGATTCCTTTCTCGTTTTGTAATTACACTCTTTTCGGGTTAATTGGCTCTGTGTAGTTATGGCGGTATCTACGATATGGATTTTTATGCATAGTTAATAAATACTACGTAGGAGGCCCGTGTCCCAGCAGTGGGAACGTATATGGGCTGATGATGATGAAAGTAAATTTTCGTAAACAAATTGTGTATAAGCACAGACTAATAATAATATACTACGTATGTATAAGTTATAGGTACGCATTTTTGGTAGATATTAACAGAGCGACTTATTCATGTTGAGTCTCTTAGTGCCTCTACATGAATTTTAACACACTAGCTGTGCCCTGCGGTTTTACCCGCAGTGCTCCACTCCTGTTGCTTTTAGCGTGATGATATAATAATAGCTTTCCTCGATAAATGGGCTATCTATCACCGAAAGAATTTTTCAAATCGGACCTAGTTCCTGAGATTAACAAACAAACAAACACACAAATTCTTCAGCTTTATAATATTAGTGTAGACCATTATAATATCATACCATTATAAACTTGCCTAAAATCACCCTAAAATGATCCCACAAGAAACATAAAAGAAGAAGTTATTATAAAAATCGTACACGGGCCAATTAATTTCTCCACATTACGACCTGACAGCCGCAGAGCAAATGTGGCGTCACGTGTCAAATTAGTAACGGTTGCGTGACGCCATTTTGCTTTTTTAAATTTCGAACGTCAAATGATTGGCGACTGGTATCGAGCGGCGCTCTCAGCTGGAACGCACCCGCCAATGAGGAGCGTATAAATTGTTTTTCGAATGGCAACAAAAATTGACACGTCTCAAACGAGCGTTATATCATGTACATCGTACAAATTTGTTGTGTTTTGATGTGATGTACGATGGATGTACGCGATGAAATGTGAATTAGTATTTGCTATGCACGAAGCAATTGTTTTAAATGAGCGATTTTATAATTTTAAAGTTTAAAAGCAAATTTTTATATAACCATTTGAGGTTGTTTCTTTTTTTTAATCTGTCGAATTATAATACAACGATAATATATTTAATATCAAATCTATATCTGAAATGAAATGAAATACGTTCAGCTTATACATAATATCTGATAGCTTTCTGCTATCCTATATTACGTTCTTCCAAAAAAGGAAGTAAAACCGCGCTGTAGTGCTAGTGTTTACATAAAGGAACAAATACATACAGCCCGTGTATTGTCCGTCTACAAAGGCGATTTGATAACGCGTAGGCACAGAAGCCGTTTTCACGTGATTGCTACCGTTCTGTGTACTTTCTTGATTTCAAAGGTCCTATTGAGATCCCTAGTTGGATTGGTAAATACGACAGGTTAGTTTTGAGGAAAAGTTTAGTTTTTGTCGTAGTACCTATTAGGAGAAAATAATGACCTAAATTAGCATTTAATGAAATAATTCCAATGTCTCGTAATTATACCTGGAGTTAGTTTGGTTTTAAATAATTAAAATTTACTATAGTGGCAACATTTTTTTATCAATCGAACTAAGTTTTTTTTTTTTGTAAATTGCATAAAAATTTGTAACCTCGATATCATTATGTTTTGTTTCAGATATTTAAACTCCTATTCTCTCAATCACATTCCAGACAATAACGGCATGCAAAAGATGGGATGCAACATAAAAACATTAAATATTGTAAAATGTAAATGTAATACCAACATTGATCTGTAAGAGCTCTTTGATGAACGTCACTAATCATTTAGGACATCATTTTATCTAGATTGATATGTTTTGGACGAGACATTTTTACATCAGCTTGATCTTTCAATCACATCAGTCAGTGTGCCTAGTGCGAGTTTTCATCGAGTACGAAACGTTACTATCGCGTCTGCGTCACAGCGAAATTTGTATGGGGAATCAAAGCTTCCCCATACGTCCGCTAGGGGCGCTGTTCGATTTCCCATACTAATTCGGCTGTGACGCAAACGCGGTAGTAACGTTTCGTACTCGATGAAAACTCGCACTAGGCACACAGGTTCAGGAGACAGACGTTTATCGTGAACTTTCATTATCAACTTTAATGTATAACTCTCTTATGTATATTTTTATGTGTGAAACAGTTTGCTGGAGAAGCTTTCCAAATAGTTGTAATATAATACAGACTGTTGTCTTTTAAGAAGAAAAATATAATTGTTTCAAAAGAATCATAAGCAATATTGAGTTGAACATAATATTTTCCATTCTATGTACAAAAGCGGTCATTAAATAAATACATTTCATTTACTGGATATAAATTTATCCGCTTCATAAAATACAAACTAGGTACTTATACATAAAAATTCCACATAATATCCAAGAACCAAAATATTTTCAGTCTCACTCAAGTCTCGGCTAAGCTCAACTCAAGAAAGTCGCAAGCAAATAAGCTTGTAAAAAATCGCAAGTTCCTCTTGCCCGGTGCGTTGCCTCTATAACTTTGCCTTAGGAATATCGCAATATATTTCTTGTCAAAGATTATGTGGTAGATGTGACAGGTGTTACGAGAAATTGAAATCATAGCAAAAAGTGCGAGAGACCTTTTTGTAACCATATAGTCCTCGCATTCCCTGTCTCTTATTCTTCATTTTTACTACTTAAGCTTGTATATTTATACATTTTCTAATTTTTAATTTCTCATAAATATGTCAGTATAAAGTATAAACCTATGAAATATTTAAACAAAATTGTTTGTCAATTTTTGTCAATGAAGGGATCATTGCATTTCAGAAGATGTATTTATTAGCGCAAGCAAAAATACATATATAATACAAAATCTTATTTTTAAATACATCATTAAAAATATTATCTAGTATTTAATGGTATCTGCAAAATCGTTTAAAATCTTTGGCGAATAGTTTTTAAGACGTGTACAAAGGTGAGGCTGGCATGCGTTCGACGTAATTTAATTTTACGGGAAGAGCGCTGACTCGTAATAAGGGAAGTTTGTAGCGAGTTTGATATGCTCAGCAATTACTGACTCACTGAGATTACGAAAACGTTTATTGTGCAATATTTTGGAGCCATTTGCGATCGACTTGGGGTGGCTTTTGAGAAACCAACGTCTTACAAATTTATGATGTTATGGAGTTAAGTTTGTATTCATTATCATACGATTGTTATACGTTATTATGATATAATTGTATTATATTTAAGACATTGCTTTAAACTCTTTGACGTTTCTCTCTTGGCCATTAAAATATTTGCAATTCACCTAGTACGATACTATGATCTCTCCATTGAGTTTTTGCTTCTTTGAACAAAAACAGTCAAACATACTGAAAGTTGAAATATCTTTATTTTTTACACATTGCATTTATAAATACACGTAACATTAAGGTTATTTTCTATAAAATATTACCAGGTTCTATATATTTTGTTGTTAACAATAAATACAACAAAGCATCCCACTTCTGATCTTCAATACGCATTCAAAACTTTCTTGCCAGTTGTCAAAAACGTCGGTAACAGATTTTCCCCATGAAGGGCGCGGACACAAAAAGTTTGGCGTCTCGTTAAGGTCACTAATTGGCTACCTGGGGTCCCAACAGACATTTAAAATCGCTTTTTATGCCCCGTTTGATATGTGGTGGAGTTAAATTTACCTTGAAATTTGATGAGCTTAAATCTCATATTTTATTATTTTTTCCATGAGGGACAATTGTGTGGGGAATTGAATTGTGGTGTAATCAGCATTCGGGGATATAAATCTATAAAATACATGGCAAAATTTTCTGCCGCAGTAAGTTACTTAAGCATTAAAACATAAGCTTTAGATAGACTTAATCCATACTAATATTATAAATGCGAAAGTAACTCTGTCTGTCTGTCTGTTACTCAATCACGCCTAAACTACTGAACCAATTTTCATGAAATTTGGTATGGAGATATTTTGATACCCGAGAAAGGACATAGGCTACTTTTTATCCCGGGAAAATGACGCAAACCCGGAAATCCCGGAAATTCCCGTGGGGAACGGGAACTATGCGGGTTTTTCTTTGACTGCGCGGACGAAGCCGCGGGCGGAAACCTAGTATTAAAATAAAATTGAATATGGTCCTTCATTTATGCTAAATACGGAATGAACAGAATTTTGGCTCACCATCTCTGAAAAATGCAAGTATAGCAAAATGATCAGAGAAACTTTCTATCACTTTTAAACTTTATTCCGAGATAACCCTTTCATATTAAAGTCCGAGCAGATAAAGACATTTTATAAAGCTTTGAACTTTTATCACCTTTAGACCTTTAGACTGTTTCCGTTCAACCTGTCCTAGAAAGAGTTCCAAATTCATTTGCGTCTTAAATTCACAAAAAAGTCACCAATAAAAGCCCTTATTGCCGTAACACGAAGCTTCCGTCATCCTAGTTACGCTTTATTCGATTGCCGTCACGCCGTTTGAGAGGGAACTAGCAAATGAGATTTTCAAACAAATGCCGAGTCAACGAACCGGCCAATGGTCAACATTCGATAAGACTTGACAGCGCCTTTATCCTGCCTTTTATTTTGATGATTTGACAATCATTTTACTACTAAGATTTTTACTATTATTATTAATTACTAGTAAAAGTTACTATTTTAATACTAAGATTGTTGATGTAGAGTTTGGAAAATGTGAAGTGCTTCTTGAAAAATTATGAGATGACTTCAAATCTTTAGCCGGAAGATTTGTGTAAAAACGCCCTATTTTATACCTAATTTTAAGAGGCCAGGCGTACCTGTAACTCCGGCAATGGCTAAGTTCGAATCCCGCCGCGTGATCGATTTTTTCTATTCTTTGAAAATGTCGCCCTAATTTTAAACAGTTAGTGAAATCAAAACTTCCCCAATACAGATACAGATCAATTTTTAATCTGTCAATTGTGTGCATCCGTCCAAAACTTTTCTCTTCACATTCCGTGTTAACAATTGTCACAACAGCAAACCCACAAAATAATAACCAAAACTAGGTAGTTAACAGGAATAATTCACAGTTATTTGCGTAGGATGTTCTCATTTGTCTCGTGGTAATGGGAGTATGATTCGTAAATGAAAGTTTGTATGTATGTTTGCGTCATCTCGGGAGCCTTCGGGCGTATGCAAATATTGCGCGACGCCAATGGTGACGAGCTAACTTTGCTGATTATTCGTTGTATCGGACTGTTACATGCTCCACTTTTTTTATCTTGTCGTAGAATTGTATTGATGAAAGAGATAATTTTTTAGCTTTATCTGATCTTAAATTTTATCAAAAAAGCACCCTAAAAAAGTATAGACTTACATGTACCTAACAAATATTAGTTACTTTAATTTTTGTACGTAATGAGAAATTAGAAGAGTCATATCAAGTTTCGATGTTGAGTATCCTGAACTTATTTCGGTACATCACAAGAAAAGTCAAATACCAAGACAAATAAATCTACTACATTTAAAAAATCTTCAGCTATACGTGGCTATACGATATAGAAATAGTCGTCACAACGATTTCAAGCTGAAGCGAAAAATCAAGAAAAAATTCTAGTTGAGTATGTAACAGACTGTTGTCTCGTGTATATACAATCACAGTGTCACATGTGTACATCAATACTGTGACTACTGAAACAGTTTCACAAATGAAGCATACACAAAATAATTGTTCGAACTCATCTCATTTTAATCCCTTCATAAAATACGAGCAAATGTTCATCAGACAATGTTATGTATATGTTATGTGATATAACTAAGTACAATTTTATTTTTTAAATTATTATTATCATTTTTTAATTGGTTTAATCATTAATAAATAATTGTATCTTATCTTAGCTTAAAGCAAGAAAATTCACGATGATGATTGAAATAATTCATTCAATCACGGACATAACATTAAGAAACAATAGTGAAGTACCGTATTTGTGTTTTAGTTATTTCAGAACCAGTATTATTATCACTTCTCTCCAATAAATCGGAGCTAAAGCCAGGAAGATGGAGAATGTTAAAAAAAAGTGAAATAGAATCCACTATAAATAGAAGTGTTCAAAAAATCGTAAATAAATCATCTATTTAAATCCATAATCATTCCAATATATTTCAAATCCATTAAAATTTCAATATATTACCTACTTATAAAAAACATAAAATCTCTCTTGAAAAAATATCACCCGGGCTAACACATCTTTTTAAATACAGTCTGACTCTTTCCAATTACTAAGTAAAATTAGGTCATGGATCTTTTCCGATTCCAGTTTAAACTAGATTTTCTCTTGCTACGTCGCATAGCTTCTTTCACGCAAGCTTGGATTCTAATTAAAAACGAAATAGAGCTTGAATCCGAGCTTTGTTAGAGCTCAATGAAATATTTAATGCTCTCAGACATATTCGTCAAATACATATTTTCTTAGAAGTATTGCAGAATATTGTTTATTTCTCAGTGTATTTTCTGTCGATGAAATTCTAGAACAATGGAATTCAATGGAAATGTTGTTATTAAAAATAGAGAATGTCTGATTCTGTTATAAATATTTGTGAAATTAATAAATTGCACTAGTAAACTGCATACTTATTCAGATTTCACGATAAAATACTTCCCTTTATCAAATTTTGTTTACAAATGCGGGTGGAAAGCTAGTTATACAGGGTTACTTGTAAAACACCAGCAACCTCGCAGGACAAGATAGCTAACATCGTAAGTAAGAACATTTGTTCTACGACTTTTGGCATAACGCAATATTTTTTTTTTAATGATTTTTTAAGTTTCATTATACTCTCCTAACATTTGTAGGTAAGTCTAGGTATGTTCTATTCATTATCGAAAGGACGACGCGACGCCCCCTTTCCCCTCTAGTTCGCTTCTTGTTTATGTAATTTTTGGGATGCGCGTAGAGTTTATAACTAATATTCAAACGGAAAATTAAATGAATATTTATTTTGTATGAAAATAAAATCTAACAAATTATCAAAAGTCGTAGAACAAATGTTGTTATTTATGACACAGATTAGAGAATAGTTACTTCGCTTATGATGTTAGCTATCTTGTCCTGCGAGGTTGCTGGTGTTTTACAAGTAACCCTGTATATAAATCTTACATCTTTAATCGTACTTGACGTGATGAAGTAAATACTGAGAACTTTGAATAAAATATAAAATCGTCAGCATTTTTAGTATTTTTAAAGTACCAAAAAAGGTCACACTGCAAATGCCCTGAACCATAGCTGCACTTTTAGTTTAAGGCCACAGCAATATAAATCCATAAGCTGGAGCGCAGTTATAAACTTCACGCTTCACTAAAAGCACTTGATTCTTCACTTTCATTGTCTACAAGACGCCATTCCCGTAATAGAGACAAACACTAAACGCTGGCTCAGTAGCTCGTAAAATTCACACCAATTTGGATTCGACGCGTGAAGGTTTTAACAAAACGCTCCCGTATAATAACTCGGTAAAACGTGTGGTTTATGAGACGAGGATCGTCCGCGTCACCTAACGACTTGGACTACATGGGGCGCATTTTTGAATCTATACTAATATTTTAAAGCTGAAGAGTTTGTTTGTTTGTTTATGAACGCGCTAATCTCAGGAACTACTGGTCCGATTTGAAAAATTATTTCGGTGTTAGATAGCCCATTTACCGAGGAAGCTTATAGGCTATAGAAGACCAACAGGAGCTGAGCAATGCGGGTGAAAGAAGCTTTTCCCTGCGCAACTATTATAAATAAAGATTGAGGCAAGAAGTTTGGAACGCAAATACCAATTTAAGTTATCAAGCAATATTATTGTTTGTTAATGAATGGAGCAACCAATTTTAAACTTATTAAGCAATGTGTGATGATGATTGGAGCAATTTTATTTCTATTTAACATCAATAAGAGCTGGTATATAGATGTATATAATATGCTGATGTATGACGACCTTTTTTAAGAAGGCGAACTAGTCAATAAAAATGTCAAGTTATATTAATCACAGCCAGCTCCATGTAAGCGGAGCAGCTCGTCTGATTGTCTCACGTGGTCGTGCGATGGAATTGCATTTACGATATTATGCACTCCCCTACTTCTCGCCATTTGTCTCGAATTTGATTAATCCGAGAGTGCGTTTTTAAAATATTACGGCTTTTCGCTGCGTTCTTTTTTCGCTGACGCACTTTCATTAGTTTTCAGGGTTTTTCTTCTGTTTATTTTGCCTTGGAAATGAAAAACATTTCTCGTTCTTTGTAATGTTTTGCTGTATTTTAGATTTTATATTAAAAGTGCATTCAGTTACATAAAATGCGTATTAATAAGTAATAGTTTCATGAATAATATTGTTTTCTAAACCCTGATTTTAGGTTAAAAATACAATAAATGTTTTGATTAAATCTATAAATAACAATAAATACACCCCTGCCGGAAGATCATTTTCATTTCCGTACATTTATTGACCATCAAAGCCAATGATATTCAGATACAATCTAATGTGTAACTAGAGACTTTTTAAACGCCACCGCTATTCCAAATACTTCGTTACATTACTCTTTGAAAAATATATCGCGTAGGTACCTACATTGCGGACTTTGTAAGGCGATATACCGTAAAACGATTATATAAGTAGTAATGTACAGCGTTTACTTAAAATTTTCGGCTTCTATCATTACGTGAAAGCGGCTATAGTGTGCGCCATAACAATACGAATGTATCACCGAAATCGAGAGAAACAATTGCGCCCTTTCATATATGCCAGCAAATTACATCTACAATTCATGAGCTACTTATCCTCAGCTATCTCGCTCACGCAAATAGATGCATCCCTCTCTAATAGACATTTCACACCTCCCAAGAACGTAGTCTATGACTCTATGAATAATTTTTGCTTGGAACTTGTTGACTTAATTTTATATCGGCTTTTTAACGTTGTATTTTTGTCGTAATGTGTGTACGTTTATCTTAAAGGAATAACATTTTCGCAAAGCGCTTTTTGTACGCGATGCAATGTGTTGTATTAAATTTTATTTCAGTGAATTTACAGATGATTTACCTGCGTGGGTTATAAATAGTTTAATGTTAATAATTTATGTACCCTAAGTAATTTTCTTTTATTTGTTTTGTGTGATTTATTCACACAAAACAAATAAAAGAAAATTTGAAAATTTGAAATAATAATGCTCTGGAATGCATAAAATATTTTTCTATTCAAGCCTTAAAGTGTACCTACCTAACCTACATTGATAAACACAAATATAACTTAGAGCGTATAGGATAGGTATTATTAGATTTTATTAACACTAATTACCTTTAAGACACAATATGAAAGACGGTATCCTGTGTCATATATTTCCAAATTTAATTCATTTCATATACCTAGATACCTACCTAAGGGCCGATTTTTCAATGCTTGGATAAAACTTATTCGTCGAATAATAAAACTACCATTTTAAAAACGTATTCTAAGTAATTGCCCGCATTTGACAGTTTACGTGACATTTTAATATTATCGTGTAATACTTTATTGGACGGATAAGTTTTATCCAAGCATTGAAAAATCGGCCCTAAATTATAAAAAAAATATCCGAACATAAATACCAAAGTTTGTTCCCCTTTAAACTCCAATATACAGGCACTTCTAAAATGATAGTAATGCTATTCCGATTTCAAAGCCCGTGAGTTTCTAGCCAATTACGGTGCACTCTGATGTTGGTTGCACTTCAACTAACTACATACCTGCATACACTTTTACATTATTTACTGTATAACATGTGGAAATACCTCTTTGTCAATGTTGCGAATAAATCAAAGTAAAATTGAAGTTTGTAGTTTATTCTTGAGTTAAATATAGCAACGGAATTGAGCTAAATTTTGAAAGAAATCTTTATGTATCACTCACAGAACTATCACTACATAGCATAAAACAAAGTCGCTTTCTCTGTCCCTATGTCCCTTTGTATGCTTAAATCTTTAAAACTACGCAACGGATTTTGATACGGTTTTTTTTAATAGATAGAGTGATACAAGAGGAAAGTTTTAGTATATAATTTATTAGGTTTTCGACAAAGCGGGCGAATCCGCGGGCGGTAGGTAAGCTAGTAATGTATGTGTGTATACTTCTTCAATACTTTATGTGAGGAAATACGACATGTAGTGTGTGTTATTATTCTCAGTAATCAAATATCGTAAATTCAGCGGTTTGTGGCGCGGCGAATGGCGACACTCCTGCGAGAGCCAGTCGCCTGCCACTCGCCTATCTAAGTTAACGTATAAGTTTATAAATGTAATAAAGTAGTTCAGCGAATACAGTATTTTATTGGAAGACCCCAGCCTCTGTACACTAAACTGGTGACCCCGACGAAGAACTCTCGAAGAAAGTTTGTAGTAAAGGGAATCGGCGTAATTAGTGACATTGGCTGTGGGGTAAGTTTTGTTCGAGATCAAATTCCACGCGGCACGGCGACAGGAAGTTAGCGTGACGCAATCGAAGAGCGCGCGTGGCACGTGGCGACTACAGCGGCAGGCGGCTCACCAGCTCATTGGCTAGTAACTCATCGGCTTAATAATGAATAAAGCAGCAGCATCAGACACGCAGATCAAGGAAGAGGCGTCAGGCGCGGCGTTGGCATCGATAAGCGTGTCCACCAAGCTACCAGAATTTTGGGCAGACTTGCCAAGGTTATGGTTCGCACAGTTCGAGTCCGTGATGGCCCCACAGAAGCAGGGGGAAGAGACCAAATTCAACCTGGTCATATCGAAACTCGGAAAAGAGGCCATTCAGCAGGTCAGCGACCTCGTGATGTCACCACCCGCCCAGGACAGGTATACGGCGCTTAAGGAGAGGCTGCTGCAGGTTTATGAAGAGAGTGCCGAAAGACAAATGCAGAAGTTGGTGTCGGAGCTGGAATTGGGTTCGCAAAGACCCTCCCAGTTTTTAAGGCGCATGAAGGATCTGGGTCGCAGCGCACAAATTGCGGACAACACACTCAAGAGCCTGTGGTTGTCGAAAATGCCGTCATCAGTTCGAGCAGTCATGGCGGTTTGTGAAGATCAGTCTCTGGACAAGCTGGCGGCCATGGCAGACAAGATTACCGAATACACCAACGTCGGGGATGTGGCAGCCGTGTCATGCAAGAAGGAAACAGATGAGCAGCCGGACGAGAAGATGAGCAGATTGGAGCTGGAGGTTGCAGCGCTCCGCGCCGAACTGAGGGGTCGCGGGCGCTCTAGGAGCAACGACAGACGGACCAACTACAGGAGAAGATCGACATCGCGGCCGAGAAGAGCACCTGGAGACCCGGACTGGCTGTGCCGTTTTCACTTTCGGTACAGATCGAGAGCTAACCGCTGCGAGCAACCCTGCGCGTGGCGAGCCAAGCAGTCGGGAAACTAGACGGAGTACATGCGGGCGCGGTGGACGGATGTACTCAAGGTCAGGTAACCAAAAGCCATCGTTTATTAATTAGAGATAATTTAACGAAATATAGTTTTTTGATCGATACAGGCGCTAACATTTCCGTCATTCCAAAGTGGTGTGTTAGAAAGCCTATCGAAAAAGTCGATCTAAAGTTGTATGCTACAAATGACAGCGAAATTAAATGTTATGGAATATGTAATTTAGAGTTATCGTTGGGCCTAAGACGGTCATTTAAATGGCCTTTTGTCGTATGTGATGTAAAACAGCCGATAATAGGTGCTGATTTTTTGAAGAATTTTAAATTAAATGTAGATTTGTATAATAATAAGTTAATCGATTCAGTTACCAGTTTAAATGTCGGTGGAATTAAAAGTACACATTTTTTCGGCACTATTAAAAGTATAAATAGCAACCATCCTTACGCGGATTTACTGGAACAATTTCAGGACATCACGCGCCCGCCAGCCTTCAAGGATGTCCCAGAGCATTCCGTGTATCATCACATCGAGACTACTGGACCACCTGTGCACGCGCGTGCCAGGAGGTTACCGGCCGACAGGTACGATAGGGTTAAAAAGGAATTCCAATTGATGCAAGAGCTAGGCATATGTAGACCTTCAAATAGTGAGTGGGCCAGTCCTTTACATATTGTACCTAAAAAGGATGGTGGTATCCGACCCTGCGGGGACTACAGGATGTTAAACGCAATTACAAAGCCAGATCGGTATCCGATACCTAGGGTACAAGATTTTACGTATGGTTTACATAATAAGAATTTTTTTTCAAAGTTAGATATTTGTAGAGCGTATCATTTTATAGGTATTAATCCAGACGACATTAAAAAAACAGCCATTATTACGCCGTTTGGGCTTTTCGAATTTCCAAGAATGACGTTTGGCCTGCGTAACGCGGCACAAACATTTCAAAGATTTATCAATAATACAGTTTTATCAGGCATAGAACAATTGAATTATGGCAGCGACTGTACAGGGGGCAAAGGTCAGTCAGTCGTGTTCGGTTACATAGATGACGTCATCATAGGATCGGATAACCCCGATATACATAGAGAACATTTACGATTAATATTTGAGAGGTTGAGTAAATATAAAATGTCTATTAATTTAAGTAAATGCGTTTTTGGACAGTCCTCTATAGAATTTTTAGGCTATTTAGTTTCAGAAAAGGGCATAAGGCCGATGCCGGAAAAAGTTAAAGCTATCGAGTCATATCCGAAACCGGAGACAGTAGAACAATTACGTAGATTTTTGGGCATGTTAAATTTCTACAGAAATCATATTCCTAACGCTGCTCGAGTTCAGGGAGTTTTAGATAGGTATTTACACGGGACTAAAAAACGAGATAAGACGCGTATAGATTGGACAGACGAGGCGAATAGTGCATTTGAAGTGTGTAAAGAAAATTTAAAAAATGCCGTTACTATTGCGCATCCAATATCTAGTGCCAAATTAGGGTTAATGACCGACGCGTCAGATTTTAGTATAGGGGCAGTGTTAAATCAGTGGGAAGGAAATTCTTGGAAACCTTTAGGATATTTTTCAAAAAGATTATCGGAACCGCAAAAGAAGTACTCCACATATGACAAGGAGCTTTTAGCGATTTATTCAGGAATAGTTTACTTTAGGGATTTAATCGAAGGCAGAAATTTAACAGTTTACACGGACCATAAACCTCTCACTTTTGCTTTAAGTAAATTAAGTTCTAATAAAGAGTTACCTAGGCGAGCGCGTCAATTGTTGTATATTAGCGAATTTACAAGCGACATACAACACATCCAAGGCACTGAAAATCAAGTGGCCGACGCTTTATCGAGAATCGAGAGTATCGTATGTCCTAGTTCGAGTGAATACGTGGAGGTTGCGAGAGCACAGGCGACAGACGCTGAGCTCGCAGATTTGATGAAAACAAATGATAAATTGCAATGGAAACAGTTAGCGCTCGATAAGAATGACGATATTAAAATATATTGTGAAACGTCAGCTCAGAATATTAGGCCGTATATACCAGCACAGTTTAGGAAAAGTATGTTTAATAAATTTCATGACGTTTCCCATCCCGGAGTTAGAGCATCGCGTGCGTTAGTTAGTAAAAAAGTTTTTTGGCCAGGCATGAATAAGGACGTGGGGACTTGGACCAGGACGTGCGTTAGGTGTCAGAGAAGTAAGGTTATTAGGCACACTGTTTCAAAACTTAGCGATTTTAACAATAGCGAGCGTTTTGAACATTTGCACGTGGATCTGATAGGACCTTTACCGGAAACCGAGCACGGTTTCCGTTATTGTGTCACTATGATCGATAGGTTAACGCGGTGGCCTGAGATTTGCCCTGTGAAGGACATGACTGCGGAGTCGGTAGCTAGAGCAGTTTATGAAGGATGGATTTGTCGTTTCGGTTGTCCTAAAGTTATTACCACCGATCAAGGTAGACAGTTTGAAAGCGAATTGTTTACAGATTTAATGAAATTATTAGGTATTCAAAAAACGAGAACTACCCCGTACCACCCGCAGTGTAATGGTAAGATAGAAAGGTGGCATAGGTCCTTGAAGTCGGCTCTGGTGGCTAGATTGAACAATAATCTAGCATGGTTAGTAGAACTACCTACGGTCATGTTAGGATTGAGAGCAGCTTGTCAAGCAGACACTGATAATATCAGCGCGGCGGAATTTGCTCTGGGTCATTGCTTAAGGTTGCCGGGAGAATTTTGTTCGGATAAAAGTACGAAAATTGATAATCCACATTCGTTTATAAGTAAGTTAAGAGACACTTTGAATAAAATAAGGGCCCATAAAAAGGGTATGTAAAAATAGTAATAGTACGTTTGTGCATGCTGATCTAAATTCCTGTTCACATGTTTTCCTAAGAGTGGACGCGGTACGGAGACCGCTGACGCCTCCGTACAGCGGACCATATAAAGTTTTAGAAAGAAATAGAAAAGTTTTTAAAATATTAATTGATAATAGAGAATGTAATGTGTCGATTGATAGACTTAAGCCTGCGTATATTTTAGAAGAAAATGAAGTTAGACATGACAGTAGATTAGATCAGCATAGTGAGGCTAGTGTGTGCACGCCTTTAAAGAAATCACGTAGTGGCAGAATAATTAAAAGACCTGTAAGATTTTTGGACTGTAATTAGGTTAATGTTGCATTGGCATTTTTGTTAGAAGTAGGCACGCGAAGGTTGCGTAATGTCACCTCAGCACATATTAATGTTATAAGTAATTGTTAGGAATATTTGTATTCATTTTATTTCAAATCTCGGCTCAACCAGTTAATTATATATAATAATAATATATAAATTTGAGTGTCGGTTCATTTCACATAGTTTAAACTTTAAAGTTATCAGCATCAAACAATATTTAACAAAATGGGAAAAACATATTCGGTTGAAAAGAGAGATGAAGAAATTGTTATCGCTCAAAACGGAGCGAATCACGCCACAGCATCTAATACTGATTTTAAATTGGAAGTGTTGAGCATCACGGTGACGGTTATGGCAGTCATCCTTTTTGTGTTGTGCGCTATATTAATATACAAAGTTTGTGTTATACGTGCAAGGAAAATGTTAAGGAAGGAATTAAATTGTAGTCAAGGTACAGATTTAAGTGTTTTGTCACAGCATAGACTCCCAAATGTTAATGTTTGCTAATTTTTTTTTTTTTTTTGATATTTGTCAGTTATGTAAATCATTTTTTTTAAGAAGGGGGTGTATGTAGTGTGTGTTATTATTCTCAGTAATCAAATATCGTAAATTCAGCGGTTTGTGGCGCGGCGAATGGCGACACTCCTGCGAGAGCCAGTCGCCTGCCACTCGCCTATCTAAGTTAACGTATAAGTTTATAGCCGTACAAGCCGTATAAGCCGTACGTCTGGCGCGGCGCTCGCTCCGCGACGAGTTTATAAAAGGCGCTCGCGTACGTAGGGGCGCAGATACATCGGGATTCAACTTACCTGGTCCAATACGTAAATTATATGTTAATGAACGTCTAACCCGCACGAATAGACAGTTATTTCGCAAAGCACGGGATGAGGGAGCAAAGCGAAGTTGGCGGTTCGTGTGGACGCGTAACGGACGTATATACGCGCGGAAACAGTCTGGGTCTCCGGCAATGCGAATCAAGATGGATTCAGATATTGCATCGGTTTTTGGCATAGCCTAGGTTCGAGTATAATAATAAAATATGTTATAGAAGTATTATGTGCAGATTTATTACTAAAGAACGAATTCACCAATAATAAAAATGTGTTCATTTCGATGAGTTTAAAAATTAAGGAATGTATCTGCTTCTATTATATTCACATTGATCCTCAGTTTCTAAAATCGGTATTAATATGTTTATTTAATAAAAACTTTGTAATTAGTACGATAGATGTTAATATGGCGAATTATTACGATGTAGATAACTCTATTATTCTTCCTTTATGTAGCTTGAACACTGTATCTTTTATATTAACCTCTAAATGGACCGGCTATGCTTACAATTATTATAATATTCTATTTATAATAATTATTGACTATTATGAATATACAGTAAACGCGCAAGCCTGGTTTTTAATTCAAAGTCCAAAGAAGAGGATATTATTATCATTAGTTATGTTTTATGATATAATGTTTTTTATTTGCTTTTATAAAATTGTTAAATTGATACAAAAGGTACCTTTTACAAACATTAAAAACAAATACCAAGTGTTTATAGCATCTAACTTAAATAAATTGTATTACAATTACAATCATTTTATCTCATTTATTTTTGCAATATTCTCACTAAGGTTTATAATCATGAAGTTATATTTATTATATTTTATAGAATTTTATTATTTTTTATATTGTGGAAAAAGTCTTTTTACAAGTCATCAAATAATAATATCAGACATAACAAAATATATTTCTGGTTTATTTATATACGGTTTTGTGATTCAACATGTAAACAGGCGTCGTTATTATTCTGCTTACAATTATTTCGGTTGTTCGGTTGTTTTATCCATTTATTTATGATCTATTTTTACCATGAGTAATAAACGGAATACCAATTTGATATTAGGATTATTAAATGTACAGTCTCTTTTTACCGGTTGTGAAGAATTACAAGTGATGCTCGAAACTCACGGTCTTGACATTTTAGCCTTGAATGAGACATGGACGAAGGAGGGAATGGAGAGGTTTGCTCCCATCATGCCTGGATACAAATTGTTAAACACGCCTCGTCCGCACGGAGGCCGGGGAGGAGGGGTGGGCTTTTATGTACGCAAAGGCTTGAGAGTACGAACCCGAGCGCACCCTCCGTCTCTATTGGAACAGATGTGGATCGAGCTGACGATAGCCGGTGTGGGGCGAGTAGCAATCGGTACTGCTTACAGACCCGAGAGCATTAGAGTTGCAGCCGCTATCGACGCTCTTAGCGAATCTGTGAGCTCATTCGGAAGCTGTACTCATTTATTTCTGCTGACAGACTTCAATATTGATTTAACGAGAACAGACAGGGGTCAAGCTTCTGAGTTCCTCTCTTTTTTGACGCAACAAAATTTACATCAACTTACTAAAGAGCCTACTCGGATCTCAAAAACTGCACAAACTCTCTTAGATTTGATTATTACCGACAGCCCAGAAGTTTGTGAAAGTATGAATATTATACACAATCGGGACCTTAGTGACCACGCTTTAGTCATATTAAAATGTAAAATTAAAAAAATAAAACCTGTGCCAAAATATAAATATACGAGATTATTAAAAAGTGTTAATTTGGAAGAATTTAATAAAGATTTAGTTTCTTTACCTTGGAACTCAGTACAATACGCGAAAGACATGAACGAAATGACAAACATTTTTAACCAACTTATAAATAAATTGTTTGATAAACACGCTCCAATAAAGAAAATTAAGATTCATTCAACGCCGCGTCCTTGGGTCACGAATACAGTAAGGACCATGATGTTACTACGAGACAAAGCACTAATAAGGGCGCGAAAAACTAAGAACGACGCACACTATCGCTTTTATCAAGACTTACGTAATTCGGTCATTAGTGCTTTGAGACGAGAAAAAACGGCATTCTTCACCGAGTATGTAAATAATAACAAATGCAACCCGAAAGCAATGTGGAATTTTTTACGTCAAATCTCGATTACTGGCAAAAATAGGGATACAGA
The DNA here is from genome assembly GCF_905220415.1 of Colias croceus. NCBI lineage: Eukaryota > Metazoa > Arthropoda > Insecta > Lepidoptera > Pieridae > Colias > Colias croceus. The sequence goes on along the minus strand of NC_059541.1, from coordinate 687,390 downwards.
TAGTTTACCGCACCATTTAAACGACGCTAATGCTATTAATAAATTCTTCCTCGATGTACCCGGGCAAACAATGATAGATACAAATCTAATTAATTTTTATAACAATAATAATTTCGGCGTAAGTAATCAATTTAATATAGAGCCATGTACAATAGATCAAGTCAAAAAAATAATATCAGGTATACAAACGAACGCGGCTGGCCAAGATACAATTAATATTGATATGATAAGGATGACTTTATCTGTAACTCTACCAATTATAACGCGGATGGTTAACACATCTATATCTACCCGAACATTTCCGGATGCTTGGAAAACTGCTAAGATAAAGCCTTTGCCAAAAAAACCAATTGTGGAGGAACTGAATGATTTACGGGCCGTCAGTATACTACCTGTTTTATCAAAAATTATTGAGCGAGTAGTTTGTAATCAATTAGTAAAATTTTTAGACAGTGAAAAAATCCTACCAAATGTTCAATCTGGGTTTCGAGCGAAGCATGGCACAGCTACAGCTTTAGCACACGTAACTGATGATGTCATATCAGACAGTGATAATGGGATGGGTAGTATTATGATTTTATTGGACTTCACTCGTGCGTTTGACTCCATCGATAAGGAACTTTTGTTAGCCAAATTAAAGTACTACGGTGTTAATCCAAATGCTAGTGGTTGGTTCAGATCCTATCTATCTGATAGAAAACAGTTTGTTGTCACCGAAAAGGAAGGAAGTTTAAATTATTCAAGAACTGAGCCAACTCCGCGTGGTTGTCCTCAGGGTTCAATACTCAGTCCGGTTTTATTCACACTGTACACTACTGACCTGATAAAACACATAAAACACTGTAAAGTACACTTGTATGCCGATGACACGCAGTTATATTATCCTATAGACCCCAAAAATTCAATAATCACAGAGCGTCAAATTAACGAAGATTTAAAACGGGTGTCATTATGGGCTAAACAGAATGCTTTGGTACTTAATGGATCCAAATCCAAATACATTGTATTAGGTACAAAAAATCAAATAAAAAAAATAAAAAATCTTAATTTGGAAATAAAGATCGATAATAAACAGTTAGTTGAAGTGGATAGGGCTAAGAATCTCGGCATAGTTTTGGATGGACAGCTTAAATATGACGATCATATAAATCTCACTATCAGAAATGCCTTTTACAGATTGAAAGTCTTGTATGGTCTCAGGCAAGATCTATCAGAGCGGTCCAGAATAATGCTTACAGAGTCATTGGTTCTGTCCCACTTTAACTACTGTGATACGATATATGGTCCCCGCTTGTACGCTAAAACTGAGCGAGCAATACAGCGTGTACAGAATGCGTGCGCTCGTTTCTGCTTCGGTATACCAAAGCGTGCACATATCACGCCTTACCTAAATAGCCGAAGGATCCTAAAGATGGCCGGTCGTAGACAGTTACATCTAGCAGGTCTGGTACATAGATTGGTACACACTGGAGTTCCTGTCTACCTCTATGAAAAATTGAAATGGACCCAGGAGTACCATGGTAAGAATACACGAGGTAGAAGTAGCAATGCATTGGTAATACCGAAGCACCATACGTCGGGTTTTAAGGGTGGTTTCAAGTATTCTGCCTCGAAGATTTGGAATGACCTTCCTCCACCCTTGAAACTTAATATGTCATACATATCGTTCAAGCATAAATACAAAATTATACTTTTGAACAAACAAATATCAAACTGGACACCCCAATAAAGCAAAATTGTGGATTGCAAATGTATTTAATATAATATTATATCCTTCTATATATTTATATGTTTTAAGTATATATAAGTAACGAAGTATATACATAGATATGTGTTTATTTTATTTAATATAATCATAATAATGTGTACTTAATTATCTATAAATCTGTTTTAAAATATTATTCGTATGTAATTTTTAAAAATAACAATGCAAATTATTTTTAGAACTGTAAAGAATGTTTTTTGGTTGGTATTTGTATTTTAATGTAGACTTAGTGAGCCTCGGAAATAAAAACTTACGGGCAGACTGAAAATCAGCGCTGTTCAGGTGTTAAAGCCCGACAGCATGGCTGAGTCTGACCCGATTGCCATGTAAATTCTCTACTTAATTTTTTTAAGCAATGTAAGTAGTTTTTAAGTGTGTGTAACTTAATGTGGCAATAAATATTTTTTCTTTTCTTTCTTTCTTTTCTTTTCTTTTATAAATGTAATAAAGTAGTTCAGCGAATACAGTATTTTATTGGAAGACCCCAGCCTCTGTACACTGTATTAAATAATGTACGTAAATAAAAATACAGTTAAAATTGCAAGTATTATAATGTATTAATTGTTTATGTGTTCATTTTCAAGAAGATTATTCGGTCCATGTTGATCAGATCTGAAAAGCAAAAAATTTAAAAATAAATATAAATTCGTCATTACCATAAAATTAATATAAAAATTCGCAGAGTTATTGGAAATTACTATATTCGTGTAAAAATTAAAATAATATTATATAATTATCACAGATAATATAACTATTTTATCCTACAACTATGATTTATACAATTCTTCATATAAAGTGTCTTATTCATTCAAAAAGTACAAATTAAAATTTACATATTTACCTAGAAGTCATGATAATTTACGCATAGCTCAGTTCTCAAAATTTCACGCTCCCTGAAACAAAATACATATAACAATAAAAATATATTTCTCCATCCACACCAATATTATAAAGATAACATGTTTGTATTTCTACACTTCACAGACACGTACCGAATTAATTAATAAATATTATATAATAGTATTGCTTTAAAAAAACGTGAGCGTGTACACACGTAAGAAGTGAAACTTCTTTATGACCTTATTTTTCAAAAAATAATTTACTATATGCAACTTTATAGAAATACGTCGAATCACGCGTGGTAGGGATAAGAAAAAGATGGCGCGTAACAGAAAAATGTCACGCGTAACGAAAAAATGTTACACTAAATTTTTTTCCAACCCCGATAAAGAAGTTTCACTTCAAAAATACGATTACAAAGCTAAATCTTAAAATAAAGAAAATAGTCAATGCTACTTTATGTGACATAGATTGTTTATTGTAGGTATATAATTTTATTGATTACTAGCTTTCCGCCCGCGGCTTCGCCCGCACAGTCAAGGAAAAACCCGCATAGTTCCCGTTCCCGTGGGATTTCCGGGTCAAAACCTATTCTATGTCCCGGGGTAAAAAGTAGCCTATGTCCTTTACTCCTTTCTCTGGTATCAAAATACCTCTATGCCAAATTTCACGCAAATTTAGTTTAGTAGATATGGCGTGATTGAGTAACAGGCAGACAGACAGAGTTACTTTCGCATTTATAATATTAGTATGAATTACCTAAATTCACTGTCTGACCCACAGTCTGACCAAATATGATCAAAATTCATAGAATAGCTTCTTGAAGTCTGAATTATTGAAGTTCAGAAAGCCTGAAACCATACGAATGTCAACCCGAGTGAAGCCGGGGCAAGTAGCTAGTTAAAATAAATATAATAATAACAAAACCAAACCTGCTATCCATAGAAGACGCACATCTCAAGCAGCAATCGTGATGGTGACCATGTTCGTGATCGCTATCATTATGATGGTCGTGTTCATTGTGATCATGGTGACCATGATGGTCATATTGACCGTGATGGTCGGTGGCTTCATGGTGGTATTCATATTCATTGTGTCCCTGGCCGATATGACCGCTTCCCGCCTGACGTTTTATCCTTTCTGTGGTAATTAGGAATTTCTTTATTTATTTAGGACACTATTATAGGACAGTAATCACTATTTACTGCTATTTTATTATGCAGGTAGGTGAGTGACTATTGTTCAAATTCTATTGAAGGTGAGTGACTATTATTCAAATTTTCGAATGGGTAAACAGGGAAAAAATCTATTACAATAAATTATTAGCAGTAATTTTACACGCGTATTTATAAAAAAAATAAAATATAAGATATGTTGAGGATTTACAATTTTCTTCGCTATTCCTTGGAAATTTAAATGATAGAAGAAAGTGAGTAGATACAATATAATTAATACAATATCTACATCAGAAAGCTTGTGGAATGTTAATATAAAATAATCTTCAATTTATTTATTCTCTTTTGCTTTTCAAGCGTCTATAAAAATACAAGAAATACATTACTAAAGTAAAAATTAATTAGTCATAAAAAATGATTTTACCTATTTCGCCAAAAGCGAAACTAAAGGCCAACATGACGAACAGTAGTCGCTGCCACATTTTGAAATACTTCCTACTTACAATGTTCCTTTCAGCACCTTTTATAGTAGGTACACTATACAAAGGCTAATGAATTATAAACATATGAGTAAAAATCTTGAATATATATATATATTTGTGTGAAGTTTTTTTTATATATTTAATGAACCTTTAAGTCCGGGGTTCGAGACCAGGCGAGCGCGCAGGAATTAAATTGATTTTTCAATTTATCTGCGCATGTTGTAACATCACCACTGCTCGAACGGTGAAGGAAAACATCGTGAGGAAACCGACATGTCGAAGAATTAAAAAAAGTTCGACGACATGTGTCATCCGCCAACACGCACTTGGCCAGCGCGGTGGATTATGGCCTGTACCCTCATAGGAGGCCCGTGTCCCAGCAGTGGGAACGTATATGGGCTGATGATGATGATGATGATGATGAATGAACCTTTAAATTTTGCGGTAAATGCAATTGTTAAATACAAAGGTTACATATAACTTTTTGCATCAAAGCATCAAAAAGCTCCTGAAATTATTGTAGATCTGTACGTAGTAGAGGTTAGGTATATAATTTTTTTTAACAAAGTCACATTTAAAAACTAGTATCTAGTATAACTGTAACGTTGACTAATTATTATTATATCAGCATGAAATTAACATGTTTTCATGTACTGTTAACAAATTGGTCTCAGTTTGTATTTATCCATAACAATGTGAACATTAGTTCACAATTTATCGATTCCGATTTTGTAATTACTTACCATCGATCTTTCTTGTTTTCTTGCACACCATACAATATATTATGTATATAAAAAATTATAACAATAAACACTAGAAAATCTTTAACAGAACAAGTTGATTTTTTTTATTTGCAAGTAGAATTGAGTCTCTATCAAGGTAGAACCGTTACTTTTCCCAACATTTACCTTTAAGTTTACGTATCTCTTCCTAATTAAGTAGCTAATAAAATTCATTTTCATCGAAAAAAGGTAAACGAATTAACCCATCAAAAATAGCACTCCAATCACAAAGCAGCAAAAAGCGTGGCGTACCTATTTAAAAGCGGTTATCGTTAACAGTAACAAAAATGAATTCGTTACTCGCTTACCATCGATAGGGTTAAATGAACCGTTGAGTCCAGTATTTACCGGCACATTTTAATCCACGGCTTTACGAATTCAATGCCGCCGATTGATGCAAATTGTCCTGCTATCCCTTTAGTCGGGTAACGAGTTTTAATTTTAAAATTAACAATGTCTCTTTGATTGAGCTGTTTGCTGTGTTGGACGACTAGATTCGGAATTGTGACTCTATAGTCATTAACTTCGGAAAAATGCTGTGTAAAATGGATTAAAAACATTTGACTGGGCATTTCATACCAATTTACTAGGTACTTTTTTATATTATCACATGGTTTATCACCTAAAGATAGATTCGTGGACGTGGTCGCCAAATCTTCGTCACCAATATTTAAGGTGTGACGGCCACGATAGGATACCACTGCTTTTTTTAAATATAGGCACTCATATTGTGTTTTTTTTTTACATTTAGAGCCTTGAGAGTTATAGCCTAGAGTTTTAGTTTCTTACTTGCAATTTTTCATGGACACAAATAAAACCCGTTGTCATAGTTTAAAAAATTAAATATTCCAAACAGTTCTCAATTGGTCCCAGGCCTCTCATCTAACCGCGACACGGATAAATATTCGCCGCTACACGTTTATAACCCGGACTCACTTTATTTGAATATTATTCCTTTATTACAGTCGGAATTCATATGCTAATATTTACGACAGCCAACCCATGGGGACCTTACATGCGCTAAAGGTTATATAAGGGCTTTTTTCGCAAGCTTGCACGATTAAATTGAGGTGAATTTGTGTTATATTTCTATGGTTGCACTTGCAGTACCTAATAGGAAAAATTTATTCAGTATTTAAGTATGATTTTGAAATAACAGTACAAAAAATCATGCTTCTTTGGTCGTCAAAATGGCAAAGGAAATGGCAGCATAATGTTGTAAGTCGGAAACTGATAGATACAAAAAATAAGCCTTTTTTATGAATTTAGTCACAAATCTTCGGGAAAAGGAATTGCTTATATTTTTGTCATTGTGCTATATCAAAAGGTTCCAAGTGACGGGAATAAGATTTTATTATTGTATTGCATTTGCATGGATTTCTTTATTTTTTGCTGCCAATCTCTCCAGACTATCACAATTATCAAACTATATCTAAAAATATACAGGTGGAAGATTTCCCGGTTCCCGTCTCGATATCAGGAGCGATAAAATTAAAAAGTAATAAAAATGCAAACGAAGTAAGTTTGCAGGATTGCGGCGGCAATTGCCGTAAAATCCGCGCCAACCGCGATAAGAACCCGTTTTATAGATGAACTGGGATTTTTCCAAATTATTTTTATCGTAGGCTGAAAATTTTTATGGATTCTATTTTATTTGTATTGAGCGTGACGCTTTGTTCCAAGTGTGAATTAAGCGATTGTGTATGAACTAATAATATAGAGATGAAATTGCGACTTGAAAACTGAAAATTTCTGAGTAAGATAAGCTAACTATATTTCTATTTGGTTAATAATAATTACGTTTTATCTTTTAATATGAAATAAAATTTTATTTGACGCCCAGTAGAGTGGGTGGGAGTGAGTACCTCAGTTGGTATACGATAATGATCATAATAATTAATATCATAAAAATACGAGAATGTCTCTAGACATATTTTTAATGAGTTGGCAAGGTTCGACCCTAATCCAGATATTTCTTACATATATTAATATTGAAATTACACTGAAAATTTATTAATTTTAACATATTTAATGCAGCCACACATATTTGCTATTTGTAAACTCAAAAAGTTACACATATGACACACAATACCGCACATTATTGCCTGTCTCCTGAATTTATGAATCGTGTGCAGCGGCCGGACACTGCCCAATTTCATGGGCCAATGCGCTCTGTAGCCGAACATTATCCAGCCCCGTTAGGGTGCGCGTCTATTGGACATCGTATGCATTGATTTAATAGCTGTTAGGAAAAAGATTATCTGGCATATGGTTTTTTTTAGATGTGTTATTATTAATTACACGGAAAGGAATAGGAAAAGGGATAGAATTGATGGAAATTATCACTCTTGATCGAAAAGCTTTCTATATTATAGCTAACTAGATTTTCGCCCGCGTTTTCACAGGAAAACGCGCTTAGTTTCCGTTCCCGTGGGATTTCCGGGATAAACCTATCCCATGTGTTAATCCACGTTACCCTCTATATGTGAGCTAAATTTAATTGTAATCGGTTCAGTAGTACTTGCGTGAAAGAGTAACAAACACGCACACATCCTCACAAACTTTCGCATTTATAATTTTAGTAGGAAAAGGATAGGATACAGGATTGATTATTTTTAGAAAATAAAACTCATTGAAAGCAAAGTTATATGGTTTTACTGATTTCTACTTTACATAAAAAGTAAAGTATGCTGTAGTACATGAATAAAGATAGAGTAAAAGGTTAACTAAATGTTTTTGTTGTTGTTGTTGTTGTTTATATCTGATCAGCTGTTCTGAAGTACCAAATGTTTAAATTACCAATAAAATTACCTACATACTTCTTTCAATGTCCATCTAGAACTTTCCACTTTCAGAACCTGAAATACACATAAAAAATTGTTTAATCATTCTTAAAGGAATTAACATGTCAATAATGTTGATCTCAATTTACCAAAATCGTAAATGACTTTGAAACGTTACGCCTGAAGAAAACGTAAGAAAATCTATAAAATAATGTGGTTTTATGAATTAAAATACGTACAACCAACAGTCACAACCGTGTTTATGGTGCTTATGATGTTTGTGGTGTTTATAGTACTTGTCACCGGACCTCGACATAGTGTCCTGCGCTTGTCTTTTGAATACCCCTGAAATTGTTAAAATCCTTAATTGAATATGCACTATTTGGCTCATATTTTTAAGACGTGATATTATAATGATGTTTATAAGATAATTAGAATGAGGAAATAGGAGGAATATATTCGAAGGAGTTTCAATTGTAATGAACTTCAAAACATCTAAAACCGAACAGATTACAGAGAATAGACTATAATACATACATATTAACTATTACAATATATTAACTCAATGCTATAATACACTTTTGTTTATATTATGTGATACTAAAATTTTAAATGATTTCTATACATAAAGACAATTGCAATAAATGTTTACCTCCGGATACCAAAATAAAGGTCAACATTAAAACAATAATTATTGGTCGCCACATCTCTGTCACCTAAGTGCTACTGATTATTTTATAAACTGCTGAAATAACTTTAATTTTATTGTGTTGATATTCACGGTATTTATAATTTAATCAAATAAAAGCATGATTCTTTCAATTATGCGATATTTTTGTTATTGATATAGTCTTATGAAAAAATCATGACTTAGGTATGTTAATTTAACACGCTGAGGTAAATTATTTGCTGCTATGATAGATTTTTAACATTTAATACATATTTTGCAAAGTATATTTAAGTGATTTATTAGATTGCATTTTTAATTATCTTCATTAAATTCATTAAATTGTCCGTAAATAATTGGTCTCAATCAACATTAGGTATAAGCGCTGGTAAATTTTTTTCTATTTTCTATAATACAACTTCTTTAGCCATACCAAAATGATAATATTATTGCCAATTTATTAACTTTTATGCACTAATGAACGAATACACAAAAATACATTGTGCTTTCCTTCCTTCCTTAATCTTAACCGCCTTTAAAAACCGTTATACATTCCTGTAAGAATAAAATATTATAATTGTATTTCTTCATACAAATTAAATAAAGCATGACCATCCCGATGTACGCTGACCTTTAACAAGTTTATTCTTATGGGATCGCCATCAGCTTAGCGTACTTTACCGACCACTGTTACTGTCCACTTCAAACGGTTCGCTCTGCCGTTTGATTTTTGGTCTAACCTTAATGGTTATTTTAAATTGTTTATGCTTTTGTTTTATTAATTAGAATATTGGAACGTTGCACTTTTTAGACGTAGATATCTATACCTACAGGCTACAATTAACAAAATAACAACAAAACATGGAAGATTTAAAGAAATATTTATAAACAATATACATAATACAGCTATGACTGTAAAAAGGTCCAGACTTAACCGATGTTGCTGTTAATTCTGCTAGACAGCTGAATTATAATTCGACACGATCATTTTCATAATCAGCCTTTGATTGTCCACGCCTGGACATAAATCTAAGATGCACGACACTAAGCTCTTTGTCGCTAGTTTCCGAGAAATTATTTCTTAATTTTATAAATCACATAAATCACATCCCAACGCAAACGTAGGTACACTAATCATTATTAAAACCTATATTTAATCCATTGCAAAACCAACTAGAAACTCGAATTCTAAAAGCAAATTACACGAAGAACATTATGACAAAATGTATTTATCTTATCCGATTCTTTTCCAATCTTAACTTCGATTATCCACTAGGTAATGGGGATGGAGCGGATCCACGGTTTGCTCCCCGATCTAGTTACTTACCGGTGATTTCTCTTCATTTGGTACCTAACCGATCTATCATTTGTTTTAACTAATTCCGTAAATTAAACTTTGTGGTGGTCATTTAGTTTTTCGCGATTGGCAAAAATGAACTTACCTATGGTTTGAGTTTCTTTCTACTATTATTTCTTAATGTCTGTCTACTTGAATGTATGGAGTATCCTTATACTTTCTCTCTTTCTCTTAGTTTAAAAACTATTTTAGACTAGTATAAATTGCATTCGTTCCTTTCTTTGATTATTCCAAGAAGCCTCGCTATGACTATGGTAATATGGTCATAATATGAGCAATTATTGAGCATTATTTGGTCAAAGTTAAAATATATTCCGATTGTGGGTAGAACAATAGAAATCAATTAAACGACCCACCATCTATATGTACATGGCGGTCAAACACACAAACATGCTCCAAACCCATATGTGGTATCGCATTTCAAGGAGAAGATGGCACATTAGCATATCCACTTGAGACGTGTCTCTGGAAATGCATTTGCACTCTGTATCAAGCTCTCGAAACTTTCCAGTTTATATTACATACTTGGGACTATTCAGAGATGGAGGTAATAGAATATTTTTACACGTTTTCAACTCTTCGACCTATACTTATAAGTTATAACTATACTCTTTTATAACGGAGCTGAAAATAAGCACTTTTTGTTCATTAGGTTGTAGTGAGACCTCCTGAATCGTGCATTTGAAGCGCTTTAAACGATCACTATAAATTTAGTAGAGAAGAACACTTACACGAGTCTCTTTGGCCAAACCTTTAAATTTACTTACTGATTAAGTAGGCTGATCCTTTTTCGCTGAAAGAACCTTTATCCAATAGCAAACAAAGACGAAATGAAATTTGATAAATATTCTATGCATGAAGTAATGAACAAAAGGCATAAATTAAGTACCGTTTAATTTAACTACCTATTTCTAAGCTTAACACCAAAACAAAATATTTCATCAATTCAATTCCCACTCATTTCGCAACCAAATTTTCATACAGACGAAGCAATTTACGCAGTTAATACACAAAAGTTGTATGAAACAGCAATTCTTCGGAAACGAATTCACAACTTGGGGTCTGCGAACTCATTATGGCGTTACATTATTTTCTTATATATCTAATAATGCGGTTTCTTCTAAACTTCCATCGCATAGGCAAAGGTAATCAGAGTTTTGCTGTTGTTGTCACATTGTGGTATCCGAAATCAACTTCTAACGAGCTGGTTAAGGGGGCCTTTACACTTGCTAATCATAAGGTACAAAGCCTATTAATCTAACTATATATTAGTTCGTAGGGGGTCGTTTTCTATAACAAAATTTTATATTTGTGGTTACGAAGCGTAGTTCAAGGGTGATGGATCGATACCAGAGTTTTCAAGAAATACTCAATGCAACAATAATCATATTTTTTTCTTCTATGCAATAAAACATGTAGTAGAGTGGTAATAGAGCAAGATGTGGCACAATTTGGGCCACCTGGCACCGGAGAAGGTACCACATAACCAAAGAAGATCGGTGTGTAACAACAGTACGAATGACAGTAGTGCAGTAGTGGAGGTTACCTACGTAAAAGACTGACAGAATGTTTCACATTTTTATTAATATTTGGGTAGTTATTAGAAAAGATGGCGCAGCATATAGTCAAATGAAGTCTCCTAATTAATATCGTTATAAAAAGGGTAGTAGCGCATTGTGATTAATATCAAAATAAAAAAATATCTACTTACATACAAATATTCAGAAATATTCACCTACCAGTGAACAATGTCCCTAACAATTTCTGTAAACAGAGGATAATCAAGTCAAACGCAAATAATACAGTTGGGGAACGAGATATATCGGCAAATGGCTAAATCAGGTACAATTAAACCGAATCAAAATACACGTAAAATAGACGTTGAATATTCAAATTACGTTGGAAAATTTATACTTGACTCAAAATTTGATTAAACGTTAATCTTGGATTTATATTTTATTAATCTAGAAAGGATTACTTTTATTAAAAGGAATACTGATTTTTATGTAGGATTATTACGAATACTAAATAAAATTACGGTATTTTTTTCCTTGTGCATTAAATTTATCTTAAAAAATGATTAAATAATTTATTCGGAGAAACTTTCATCTGTTTTACGCATGCCAGTAAAGCATCTCATATCCATAGATTTTACTGCATATAATACTTTTATTTATACATAACTAGATAGTATAGTAATAAGAAGTGAAAGAATTTTCATCATCGGATCAATATTTCCGAAAATTCCCTACAATCACACAAAGTTCAAAACCTTTTTTACCACATAAAATATAGATTATGTTATAGCTATTATTATAAGAAAAGCTTATCTTTAGCATATTTTTTATTCAATCCTACGTTTGAAACAAAGAAGAGTTGTTACGATTGTTACTAAATTGCCTTTTGTAATCCTTGCTATCTCTGCGCTAACTTTAGTTGTAATCGTTTCAGGTTAATTGGTTTGACCTCAGAAGTCATAATCTACGATTCATTTTACCGGAAAAGATATTATAATATTATTGAAATACGAAGTTTCTAACCATTACCTAGTATCTAATCTGGGCCATTACATAGTTACTCGGGTCATGTTCACTGTGACTTCGTCCTATTAGTTATTACATTACACATTACAAATCAAATCACACAATAACTCAATAAATTACATAATTACCTAAATGTAATTAAACAATTTTTTCAATTATAATATTTGTAAAACTTATAGAATAAATCCATACGCCACAATACGAACTACACGGCATTGAGTCCCACCTTATGATCGAATATTGTCTATTCTTTAAACTCCTTCAAATATCATACTTACAAGTCGATTTAGATCCAATTGAACAGTAAAGGCATAGAGTGGAGCGATAAAAATGCGGAATCCTCTTGCAGTGGAATTGCGTATTGGGGCTCAGACACGGCGTAATCTGCCGCCTACGGAACCCCAACGAGCCCGTGAGTTTCTCTTGCACTTGCGGTCAGTGATTAGGCAAGTAATGGCGTAGATGCGACGTTTAATGTTGCTAATTATATTAAATTAGAATTTAGAATACAGACAACTTTTTATTATATATACCTAGTTATATCTTATTGCATTATATCTTATTGCAATAGCTAAAGGTGATCAATGAAATAAAAATACTAATAGACTGGATATAAGTACATACTACCTAATTAACATAAATATTTGACATATTATATAACATACCTATCCTACCTAAGGCATCATCGAAATGACTACAAAAACTTAATTATTAAGTAACTTATTACAGTTATTAGTAGGTACATAATATCACAAATTATAACAATAACTGGGGACTGAGTACTATTTTTTCGTTTCTTTCTTCTATCTACTTCAAAACCTTAAAAGATATAATTACAATAGGCTTAGACAATAGGTATGTATCTTAAATCTTTCGACTAATTCACATTTTTTAACTTATCACATTTTTCTAAATTTATCACATTTTTCATATTGCTGCTAATTTAAAAATAACACATCTGCGGATAATAGTGCAAGTTACTCTTTGGCCAGTGTATGGAATCGCGCCAGAACTAAATGAAATTGAAATTAGCTTTCTCTCCCTAGAGCCATTCGCGGAATTTTCCAAAAATAAAAGCGTATTAAGTATATTTTAAAATAGATCTCGGTTCCCCAAGACACGATAGCAAAAACCGAGGCAATGTAATTAAAACTTCATCCCTAGTGAGGTTTTATTGTATCTATTGTCGAAATTTCAATAAAATTATTTTCTAAAATAGTTTTGGACTTTGGTACGACCACAGCTGTTATGCATAAGGCATGTTTACATTGAATATTAAGCTTTGCGCCGCTGTGTCCAAATATTAAAAAATTAAAACTTATAACCTTCCTCGAGTACCACTCTACCTATCTATTAAAAAAAACCACATTAAATCTGTTGCGAATTTGAATTTGATTTTGCAAAGTTTTAAGGTCTATTCAAAGCAGGAAGCGTATTTACAGACTGCATAACTATGTAGGTATAGAAGAGGTATAGTGATAAGAAAAATTTTGAAAAATCTAATAGATAAAAACATTTTATTTACAAAAAATATCGGCAAAAACTTGAGGTCAAATAATGTATCTATTTTCGAACTCATCTAATAAATAATTTAGTGGAATTTATAGAAAATCTTTACATAATATTTTGGCGCGAATTCCGATATTTCAATACGTCATTTGTCATTTTACATTCATGAATACGAATCAGCGCACGCAGCTGCCGAACATCGAATGCTTAGCGCTTGTCAGCGCTCTATTCAAATGGTTTTACGTATTTTGGAACGTTTTATTTACGTTACAATATTTTTGATTTGTGTGTTCGTTTTTGGTACCTACCTAAAATGACGAATATAGTTTAAGAATTTCGATATAAATAATTATAAGAAATATTAACAAAAGTATAAACTATAAACCAACGTATTAATTATTCGTAGATTCGTAGATCATCAACTATTTACATACGCCATGACCCGATGAAACTTACCGCCCCATAAAGTCTATTTCTCATTAACTTAAATTTTCCTGTTTCATATGGAAACAGGAAAATATATAGAGCATTATCAGTGCTCTATCAAAGAACAAGTTGTTCGCAAATAGTTACACAGATTAAAATTATATAATATTGGTTCGTATACATAATTTTACTAGTTACCTATACTTAGTTAAAAATTATCAACATGATTTTAAACAAAGTCAAACTTAATTTATTTCAGTGGGTATTTAATTGATATGTGATAATATATTAGTTATGTGAATATACTTAAAAGTTAAATTCAATGAAAAAATAAAATCAATAAAAACGATTTCCTACCTACAAACCCACTAAATACCAAAAACTGCACCTAGCAAAATGCAAATGTTCCCATCAGCCTCGCAGATACCGGCCGACCCGCATTCTTTATTACCGTGGGATTCTGCCCACTGCCTGTCACACTTCAAAACCTTTTTATCGCTATTCTGTAGCTATGATGAACGGGAATTTTGAGGCAATAAACTGTTATATATGAAGATATAGGTAGTTAGTGCATTTGAAATAAAAACAAAGTTATTTCAGCAGTTTAAGTAAGGACCTAGGTTATTAATGATTAATCAACTAGCATAACTAATCGATTTTAATTCGAGCTTGTCACCAAATTATGGTCTTACGATGTATATTCCAGGAATACTTTTTTTTTTTTTTTTTTTTTTTTTTTTTATCAGAAATAGCCAGGCATTTGACTGCACCATTACCTGATGGTAAGTAGTGATGCAGTCTATGGAATGGCATGCCTGCCTAGATAGAGCCTATTCACTCTTGCCTTGAATGTGTTTAGGTTGTATTTATCTGGGAAGACGGAAGCGGGTAGGGCGTTCCAATCCCTTGCAGTTAAGTTGATGAACGATTTCTGAAAACGTTTTGTGCGCATAAATGGTAAGTCAACTACAAAGGGGTGGAAGCCAGCGGCACGTCTAGATGTTCGATGGTGAAACGGTGAAGATGGAATGAGAGCGTGCAGTTCAGCTGAACATTCACCAAAGTGTAAACGGTAGAAAACTGAAAGACACGCAATCTTACGTCTGTGATCAAGACTAAGAAGTTTACTCTTGGTCAAATTTGCGTCCGCTATCAGCCTAACAGCTCGTCTTTCCATCGAATCCAATGCTCCCAGATGCGTCTTCGCAGATCCAGCCCATAAATGGCTACAGTACTCCACACACGATCGAACTTGTGCTTGGTATAGTCTTAGAAGCTGTTCCGGTGTGAAATACTGCCTGACCTTAGATAAAATGCCGAGCTTTTTTGCGGCCAATCTAGCTTTGGATTCGATGAAAGTACCGAAGTTAAGATTCGATGACAGAGTTACACCTAACAGGTCGATATGGTCAGCTACTTTAATCTGTACATTCTGAAATGTAGGAGTTAACTCGAAGTTGGTCTTTTTCGCAGTAAATAGGCAAGCCTGTGTTTTGGTGGCGTTGAATTTGACAAGATTGGCATCTCCCCAATCGGAGACGTCCCTGAGTGTCTTATTCATGCGCTCAACCATAGCCTCTCTTTCTACTCTGATTTGGTCCTTGGTGGCATAAGCATCAGGTAAGTACCTTTCCACTACAGTACTGTCATCTGCATACCCAAAAATGTTAAGCTTAAGCATATCATTTATGTGCAGCAGAAACAGCGTTGCGGATAGGACAGATCCTTGGGGAACTCCGGCATTTATATCCAATTGATCCGATACGCAGCCATCAACGACAACACGTATTGATCGTTCCCTGAGAAAATCAGCTAACCAGATGATGAGGACAGGGGGTAAACCGTAAGATGGTAGCTTGTTTAGTAAACTTTCGTGCCAGACTTTGTCGAACGCCTTAGAGATATCAAGGGAGACAGCTAGTGCTTCCCCATGATTCTCTAAGGCTTCACCCCACAGGTGAGAGGCGTGAACTAAGAGATCGCCAGTTGATCTCTTCTTACGGAAACCATACTGGCGATCACTCAGAAGGTCGTTCGCCTCTAGATACGCGAGGAGCCTATTATTCAATATTCGCTCCATAATTTTGGAAAGTATGGAGGTTATTGAGATTGGCCTGTAATTCGTGGGGTCTGCACGAGTTCCTTTTTTAGGCACAGGTTGGACGTTTGCGAGCTTCCATGCTTTTGGAACTACTCCCAGTTTGAGAGACAGGCGAAACAGCCGAGTAAGAATGGGCGATAACTCTGGTGCGCAGGTCTTCAAGACGATGGCTGGTATACCGTCCGGCCCACTTGCTTTGGTTATGTCCAAATTCCGCAATATTTTTAAGACATCTTTTTGCTTAATAGCAATTTGAGGCATTATAGAGCCACAATGGGTTAAGCTAGGTGGTATTGCATTAGTGGGATCAAGACGCGAGTTGCTGGCAAAAAGCAACGCGAATACATTAGCTTTGTCTTTTGCACTGTGAGCAAGAGATCCATCAGGTTTAAGTAGTGGCGGGAATGAAGAGCGAGAGAAGTTTGATTCTACAGTCTTTGCAAGCGACCAGAAAGCCTTGCTGCCAGCTGGATAGGAAGCTAGTTTATTACCAATGTGGCGAATATGTTCGGAACGCGCTTCTCTTAATACCTTTTTGCAGGATTTGGCCGCCCTGTTAAAGGTTTTTTTGTATTTGCTGATGTTAGGATCTTTTCGGATTCGCGCATCGGCCCAGATACGGTATGCATCCTGCTTTTTTCGTTCAGCTGTGGTGCATTTGCTATTGAACCAGGGTCGGGTTTTACTATTGATGGAAACATCTGAGAATGGTATAAAGTATTCCATTGCCTGACGAATCACATCAACGATATTGTCGGCGCAGCTCGACGGATCATTGGAAGCAAAACATACCTGATGCCAGGGGTAAGACGCAAAAAAGTGCCGCATCTCTTCCCAATCTGCCGACTTGTATCTCCAAACCCTCCTAGTTCCTTTAACCGTAAGATCAGGAGGAGAGTATGTAGACACAGACTGAACCAGACAGTGGTCCGAGGTACCAAGTGGAGCGGTTACTGTTACCACGTATCGGTCTGGATCAGTGGTCAGCAGAAGGTCGAGGCAGTTTGCTGAATGACCGTCAATATCCGGAATGCGGGTTGCGCTAGTTACCAGTTGGGAGAGGTTGTGAGATGTTGAGAAATTGAACACCTCTCTTCCAGCATGATCAGTCTTTCGAAACGGGAACAGCCATTCACTGTGACAGGCATTGAAATCTCCGAGAAGTACAATTTGCGCTGATGGGAATCGAACCTGCACTATATCGACGGTGTCACTGAGATAGTTGAAGAGATTTGTTGTTTCCGAATCGCCACTATGCGAGCGGTAGACACAAGAGTATATTATTTGATCGGATGAAGTTTCAACCATAATCCACAGTACTGAGAAATTTTGGTCTTCAAGGCAACGGAGTCGCTGTGCACAAATGTCGTCATGTACATAAACACAGACACCAGCTTTTGGACGAAAATTATGTTCCAATTGGTATCCTGGATATCCAAGGTAAGATGAGTCAGCTGGACATGTGATCTGCGTCTCCGTCAGAAAAAGTAAATGCGGCTTGTCAGTCTCGAGGTGGTGGTGTACTGGAAGGAGATTTGAGTGCAGTCCTCGTATGTTAGTAAGGTGCACTTTTAACGAGAGGAAGTGCCGCCGCTGTGTATACTTATTTATTTTGTGAACTTTTTTCATATTTATTTAATAAGGCGTGAATAGGCGGGAGCATTAAGCAGTTGAACGAGGCTCAGCATCAAGAAAAGAACACCGCAACGCTAACAGCATCAACGCTGATGGGTGGCTGGTCTGGAGACCGCGGGGACGCCCGAAACCCCCCAAACTTTGCCAACGGGTCCTCTCTTCCGGTCGCCAACCGGCACGTTGGAGCCAGTCTGGGATTATGCGCAGGCGGTGGGGCAGCCTTTCACAAGTGGCTAACTCATTACTTGGGCCCCCTACAACCTGCGGTCGGCCAGCGGTAAACCGTTTCTTCGGATCCCGCTGCTCTCCAAAACCAGACACCCGGCGTTAGAAATACTGCTGCATTGGAACTGTTAAGACGACGCATAGCTACTGTTCAGACCAAAATGCTCCCAGAGGGCTTCACCTGGCATCAAGCCGGAACACGACAAGTCGCTTGGCGGCTAGGCTTTGCCAGGTGGGTGGTGACTAGCCGGGACAAACTGTCTCCCACCAGAATACAGGTTACTCATTTGGCACTACCCAGGGGGCACGTGTAGGGAATCTTCGAGTTGTCACCTACGGACGCGAGTAACAGCGCCCCCTAAGAATAAACTGAGAATACCATCAAATTTATCAGGTTAAATCATTTATTTCATCAATTTAAAGCAAAGTCCTATAATTCTTTCTATATGTTAAGTTTAATTAATTTACAAATAATATGTAGGTATATATTACATATTGTACATAAGTAACAAAATCTGATATGTAACACCCGCAGAGGGCAGACAATAGGTACTCGTGGAGACGCACGGCTACACAGTGCTAAGAAGCACTAGCTCCGTCTGCTGACCGTACGTGCGTTATTGCCATGGAATACTCACTACTTATAAATTGGATGTGCTTTTTTATTGTAAGTTTGGGTAATTTTCCTTACGTAGGTAGGAAGGTATTTATTTATTTATTTATTTTATTTATTTGTAATCTTTATTGCATACAAAACAAATACAAATTTCACACACACAGACAGGACATTTGATGCAAAGGGCGGCTTTATTGCTTCAAGCAATTTCTTCCAAGCAACCCGAGCAACCAATGTTTTGGAAAAAAAAAGAAAATTAAGGTAGATTATGTACACAATAGAAATAAAAAAAAGGACATCACATAATAAAATAAAAGACAACAACAAAATTATGACTAAAAAAATTCTAAAAAAACAAGAGAAATAAACCAAAAGGGGAAAAAAGGTAGGTATTATATTTTCGTATACTATAATATCATCGCTAAAATTCTGGAGTCTAGACGAAGAACAATGAACGTCCTAAATTTAGGTATCTCATCTAGGCATCTAAACTAACATAAATTTTTAGGCATCTAAACTAACTAAATTGTGAGTAATATACAAGGACTAATAATTTCACGATCAGTCGATCATTGATGATTGGCATCGGACCCATTTTAAAAATATCAAAATCACATTACCCATAAGCAATGCGAATCATTTTTAATGCTTATTTGCTTGAGGGCCTTATCAAGTCAGTTGAAAATACCACATCCAAAATCTACAAGATTCACGACAAGTTACGTAAATTAGCCCCATTTTATGTATTCGTGGTGCGATGTGTTGATTTTTTCGCTCCCGTTGTCCGCAGTCGTGCGTACAACGTATGTAGCTGTGGCGTTTATCCACGTTTTTTCGTATATTTACACATATATCTTTATTAAAGATGTATGTGGTAGCAAACGAGAGTGAGTTGATTTTTTTAATTGGAGCAAAAAAGTTATGTTAGCAATCCTAATAGGTAAAATGTTAACAAATTTATAAATTATATGAAAGTAGCTTACCGCCCGCGGCTTCGCCCGCTTTGTCTAAAACCTAATAAATTATATACTAAAACCTTCCTCTTGAATCACTCTATCTATTAAAAAAAACCGCATCAAAATCCATTGCGTAGGTAGTTTTAAGGGACATAGGGACAGAGAAAGCGACTTTGTTTTATACTAGGTACCTATGTAGTGATAGTGATGCTTCCTGCCATAATCAATAATGTCGTAGATAAGGCATTGCAAATTAAACGATCTTCATATGTAACATTTTTAAACAATAAACTCAAACTCAAATGCTCATTAGGCAATAAGCATTAACCGTAGGTACAAGGGTTTTTACTTAGGGTTTTTATTTAAAAAAAACTCTTCTCTTCTTTATCTTCACTTTAATGCAACTGCGATTTTAAACAAAATAATAGTGAAGTGAACCTATTGAAAAAACTTTTTGTGCTATGAAACATATTCATTTCATCATTGTTTCCCTGACCTATTTCCTGTATTATACGTCATAAAATATAGCTTGTAAGCCAACGTTTGAAAATAATTTTTCTTATCAACTTAATATAAAGGAAGGTATAAAAATAAAAGAGAACATTTCTAACAAAATATTTTTATTTCGATCGTATTTACAGTTTCTCGTATTACAACTAAAATAACAACCAATAAAATAATATTTGGTTAACAACGAAAGAACTCATTACAACATATTATTATTATATAGATTCGATTATAATATAAACTTATAAGAGTATTATGATTTTAAATATTCACAATGTTAATAGAAATAATAAAAACATGTAGGTACATGCGTACGTACGTACTACGTAACCGTAAAAAACAAATCTGTCTTATAAAAATACATAGGTTTTTTCAATAAAAATATCATATTATTATGTTGTTGCAATTATCTCTAGTGTATCATCAATTAATTTTTTGCCCTTTGTTACAATTATTGCACGAGTATAAATGATCTTCATCGTTGAAGTGAAACTTCTTTATCGGGGTTGGAAAAAATGTAGTGTAACATTTTTTCGTTACGCGTGACATTTTTCCGTTACGCGCCATCTTGTTCTTATCCCTACCATGCGTGATTCGACGTATTTGTGTCAAGTTGCATATAGTAAATTATTTTTTGAAAAATAAGGTCATAAAGAAGTTTCACTTCTTACGTGTGTACACTAGTACACGCACACATTTTTTTTTTTGTAATAGATTCAAATATTTAGAATGAATTTATCACTTCAAAAAAGTGCAACAAGATCATACTTACTTTTAATGTGTCCAGCCGATTTTCGTGCAATGATTGTATTAAAAAGGTACTACACTAAACTACCTATATGTATATAAAAATAAAAGCTATTCTGTACATCAATTTGTACTTTTTACTAAGCAAGATTCACAAAAAGAGCATTTATTAAGTGATTTCTGAGTTTATTCATGGTTAACATTTTTTGAGCAACAGTTGATCAACAATGTTGCTAAATGCATTGATTAAATGTTGTCGCTTTTCGAGCAAGAACTTTTCAACATGCGTTTTTTAGTGTCTATTGATGATAATTCAACTTTGTTGCTAAACAAATGTTTTGTATTAATTATTGCGTTTAGATCAGTTTCACCTTTTTCCGGTTAAAGTCATCAGCATTATACACTTTCATACATTATCTATACATATTATAAAGCTGAAGAGTTTGTTTGTTTGTTAGTTTGAACGCGCTAATCTCAGGAACTACTGGTCCGATTTGAAAAATCTTTCGGTCTTAGATAGCTCATTTACCGAGGAAGGATATAGGGTATATAACACCAACAGGAAAGGAGCCACGCGGGTGAAACCGCGGGGCGCGGCTAGTCATAAATAAAATGTTTGTCATTACAACTAATGTATAAGTTTAACAGAGGATAGCCAGAACTTTGATAGAGATACACTTTACCGTATTTTGTGTCAATCTAATAGATAAGCTAACCAAAAGATTTCCGAAAGTTGAGAAACCGATAGTTATGGCACATAATATATTACTTCTCTGGTCAAGCAGTTTTAACCTTCCGATCCTTCAAGAGGCTTGTAATAAAGAACTCCCCTGCCCTATACGAGGATCGAACCAACGGCCCACTTGCTGTATAAAGGAATCCCAGTTCACTCCCTTTCTGTTCCCATTGAAGGAATTTAGCGGGAGTCACGTATTCGTGCACTTTTAAATGGCGTTTTGTTGGTTGCATGTATTGACCGAGTGTGAGACAGTCTACGCCGGCTTGTCTGAGATCTGAGGGAAAAAAATGTTTTTTAAGAGATTTTTATACTATTTACATATTGTGAAAAAATAATAAATACGATCTATTGAACAGTCATAACAATTATTTATAAATTTAATAATTGCCTAAATTGAATACTTAATGTGATCTTTTTTGAGCTAAAAATAGTGTAAAAAATTTATTCAATAAACAAAAATATTCTTTGAAATCATAGAATACATTTTTGTTTTGTATAGCTTTTCTGATCATATTATGTTTTTGCGTGCAAAATTAATAAACATTTATTATCAAAAAAGTTCTACTAAAGGTATTTTGCAAATTCAACTTTAACTCATTCACACAAGGTTGAATCTATAAAACAATATGTTACCTTTCATAGTCTGTTCCACTTGTTCATCCGACTCTCCAAGGCCAAGCATTATCGATGATTTCGTTATTAAGTCTGGATTTATTTCCTTCGCCGTTTCTAGAACTTTCAATGTTTGACGGTATCTGTAATGGAGATATTGTTTATGGTTTTTTAATAACTATTTTTAGATTAACGTAAATTTACGTATTTAGTATTTTGATTTATTTCTCCTATTTTAACTGCTCAACTGATTTTATAAAAAATATATTTAATTATTTAACAGTGGTTTCATTTTCGAACCGGTGGCAAATACGTAACTCAAGAGCTACGAAAAATAAATCCAATAAATATGTACAATCTATCATTTATATCAACTAGATAAATCGATTCTATATATACTTTTTAACCAACGTTCCCAATAACGACGAAAGTTAGAGCGGCCGTACACGGGCGGCTCGAGCAGTTAACGGCTGAGCGACGTACACAGACTGCTCGAGCTGTCGGTCGTTGACTGCTCGAGCTGTCGGTCGTTGACTGCTCGAGCTGTCGGTCGTTGACTGCTCGAGCTGTCGGTCGTTGACTGCTCGAGCTGTCGGTCGTTGACTGCTCGAGCTGTCGGTCGTTGACTGCTCGAGCTGTCGGTCGTTGACTGCTCGAGCTGTCGGTCGTTGACTGTTCGAGCTGTCGGTCGTTGACTGCTCGAGCTGTCGCTACAAACCGCGCAGTTGACGGCTTGAAGCGGTCGCAACTGCTCGAGCAGTCCGTGTACGCCAGTGAATGAATGTCTAGTTCACCGCGCGGTCGCGGCTTCAAGCCGTCGGTCTTAACTGCTTGAAGCGGTCCGTGTACGGCCGCCTTTACAATCAAAAGCGTATTTTTTTTTTTTAATTTCCAAAAGCAACTTTACAATTATACATTACTCTTCTGTAAAATATTAGCAAACATAAGCAATTAACTTAAAAACGATAATTTTAATAAATAAAATCCCATACCCAGCTCTTCTATCCCTGACAAAAGGCGTCAACCGTTCGACCGTTTCAATATTATGCGCGAATACATCCAAACCACTATTTGCAATATGGGCTATACTATCGCGATTGCCGCGGAAATCTGGTACCAGGCATTCCACTAGGATCTCGCTGTTTCTGGAACAAAAATATTTATGAATATTATTTTAGGTCCTTAAACGTGTACCTAAGCAATTTTTAAACAGAAGGACTCAATATTACAACTAGCTTAGGGTTAGGTGAAAAACACGAAAATTCCACGTCATCATCGATTTAAGTGCCTATACTCAAAATAATTTAAATTACCAAAGTATTGTTATTATATCTTGACAGAAATACATTAATTAAAAACTCCTATTATTCGCTTATCGATCGTTATAAGAACACTTGTAACCAGAGGCGGCTCGTGACAAAATTTTATGGGTGTTCACTTGAAATAAAACACTGAAAATACATGGTGTAAATCAGTACAATTTAATTAAAAAATTACTTATAAAGGAAATGCATACGTCTTTCTTTTTGGTGTGCAATAATATCTATAACTTGACACAATCTATTAACCTTCGTAAAATATGTCTGTTTTCATCGACACGGTCATTGAACTCGCGTATTGACTTTCGGTACGCGGAATCTAATGCTTTACGAATGTCTTGTCGTTCGATAGACGCTAATTGCAGTTCATTCAACAAATGGTACCTACCGAGATTGTGAATGTTTTTTCATCTTGATTGAAAGATGAGCTAAGTCGTCAACGCCCGTTTCATTCCAAGCACTCTCACCTCCGCCGGACGCGCCCGCTTCAAATAAAAGACACGGAAAACAAAATATTTTGTTGCTTTCATGTTCATCACAACCACACAACCACGGTGTTTTCACATATTGTTCGGATTTATACACACGCGTATATGTTTTCGTTTTTATCGTACATTTTTGCGTAAGGTCAAGTTCAAGCCGTGGCGGTCCCTTAGCTTTCAATTCAAGCCGAATTTGTAACGTTTTAACACACTTTTTAATGAACGCCACATTATAATTGACCATTTTAACACTCACAAGTAATACTGATAACTACAGGCTATTTCAACAGTCAACACGTATCTTATGATTTTAATTAGAAAATTCCCGAATATACATTCGCGCGCGTACAGTCAAGTTGACTAGAGTGTTTGTTTATATAGGCAACGTCGCGCGAAATCGCTGTCTTGTGTACGGGCGCGCGGTAAAAACGAACCGGCAACGTTTGCGGGAGCGGCGCTCCGAATTTTGCTATTTTTTCATAGAAAATCTTCTATTTCACGCGCAGGACTCTGACAAAACTATCTCTTTCACTCCTATTGGATTTCGTATTAGAAAATGTACTAAATATTTTTTCATTGGAGCGCAATCGTGAGCGCTCCGCTTCGCGCGTTTTATAATACAGTATTATACCTACAGGTGTATGGAATGATGGATATATTCATTGGTATTGCCAGTAGTTTTTTACGATTACGATTGATTTTAAATAGTAATAATTAATATTAATAATGAAATTAAGGAGTATGATTTTATTATAATTATTTATGGGAGTTCACTGCACCAGCGCTCCTTAGGGCGAGCCGCCTCTGCTTGTAACAGTGTATTTTTTGCTTTGCTGAGTAGCCTCTAAAGTTAATTAGAAAATATAAGAATAACACATAATGAATACCTATTTTATTTTTTATCATTTTGACTAAAGAAAAAAGTGAGCAATGTTTATCTTTCAGTGTATCAAACATATATAACTGAGTTACTAACATTAGCTTATAAGTCACGTACTAACATTAATTGATCTCTGTTATCTAATTGTTTAAAAAAATAAAAAAATTCGATAAATTACTTTAATTTGAATGCAACTTACTGCCTTTTTATCTCCTTCACAGTTTCCGCAATATGCGCTGATCCGCCGTCCGGTAAATCTGAAATGAATATTAAAGATTCTGATATTTCATTTCATCACAACCAAATTCAAGTATAGTTACAACTTACAACTAAATGCAACATGAAATATGTTTTTAAAATTAATCTAAGATAGAATTCTAAATCTTGCTACAGAATATCGTTCGCATCGTTATTTCATACATTTTTTCATATACATAAGGCATTAATTTGCGCCATCACCTACTCACGAACATCAATTTTCCTTGCCAAGTCGGTTTCCCAGAACATAGCATCCTTCTATTTTTATAAAATACTAGCTTTCCACCCGCGGCATCGCCCGCGCAGTCAAAGAAAAACCCGCATAGTTCCCGTTGCCTTGGGATTTCCGGGATAAAACCTATCCTATGTCCTTTCTCAAATTTCATGAAAATTGGTTCAGTAGTTTAGGCGTGATTGAGTAACAGACAGACAGACAGAGTTACTTTCGCATTTATAATATTAAGTATGGACTAGCTGCGCTTCGCGATTTCACCCGCATGGCTGTTGGTCTTAGCGTGATGATATATGTATAGCCTATCTAACACCGAGAGAATTTTTCAAATCGGATCAGTAGTTATTGATATTAGCGCGTTCAAACAAACTCTTCAGCTTTACAAACTCAAACTCAAACTCAAACAATCATTTATTCAATTAGACTACTATTTAGTAGCACTTTCAAATCGTCATTACATAAGTATTTTTAACATTTACCACCGATTCGGAAAGCAGTATCTATGGAGAAGAATCGGCAAGAAACTCCATAGTTGCTCTTTTAAAATCATATAAATAAATACAATATTAGTATAGATGAATATATAAATACAATTATTTCCTCACCATCCCGATCCACAGAAGTAAGCACGATATACCCCAACCCCCACTCCTTTATCGCATGTGCTGTGTTGAACGGCTCGTTGGGGTCCAGCGGTGGGGGAGCGCGGGACGTCTTCACGGAACAGAACATGCAACCGCGGGTACATGTATCTCCCATTAACTGGGGAAAATTAATATTGAATTTGAATTTTATATTTTTGATTTTATGGCATTCAAATGCTTAATAAATATAACTTTATAATTTTTTTCATTTCAATGCCATAAAATAAATAATATCAAATTCATCAAAAAGGTCGTGTTCCATCGTTAAAATATTGTATTCATTGAAAAATGTTTCGTGTTGGTTGAGATGGTTGTTAATCATATCAATAGATGGCGCGCGGTGTGTTCCTTAGACACATAAAACTGAAAAAATAGAATAAAATCGATTGCTCTGGCGGGTTCACGGGTGGCTGAGTTGGTCAGGCGTCCGCCCCGGATTGGCGTGAAAGGATGAGGGTTCGTGTCCCGCCTCGTGATCGAATTTTTTCTATTCTTTATAAATTTATATTTATAAAGCATTTGAATGCCATAAAACCAAAAATATCAAATTCAACAAGGATTCAACGTCTTCGTCGAACAAAACTTGCATGCAGTGAGAGCACGCGTCATCCATAACATTCAACATGATGTCTAACGCTGTGAAAGTTACTGCGAAACTATTGTTGAACAACATTGTACACTCTCTTATTGACAGATATAAACTGACGATGCTCTATAAACAAACAAATTTCCACGAGTCATGTTGCAAGAGCTGGCAACGTCGCGCGCGTGAAGGCAAAATCGCGTGAGTTAGCAACGGTGCGTAAACTGGCAACGTCGCGCGAGTAAACAACATTGCGTGCGTGCTGTCATCGTTGCGTGCGTATTGACAACGTCGCACGAGCTTACAAAGTCGCGCGAGCTGGAACGTCGTGCAAACTAACAACTTCGTGCTGGCAACGTAGCGCGCGTGGCAAAAACAAAACTTTTTTTTTAGCTTCAGCAAATTGATCGCTGCCTCTCAAGCTGACTTGCAAACCTAACTAGTTATATTGGTTAAAATAAAATCATCACTAAATTCAACTACATAAGCATCATTTTACCATAATAGTAGCTGTAGATGTGCCATGCTTGCCTCCGCTCCAACATTCTCCTATATTCGGACATCTAGCCTCTTCACATACTGTACTTAATTTCAAACTTCGTAATTGCTCCTTTAATGCACTGAACTTTGAACCTGTAATAGTAGAAACAAAAATGATTATATGTACATTTATCAAATGTACAACACTTTTTTGCATAAATTTTTTTATCATTATGTAATAGGAAAATGCTATGTCAGCAGTTAACATAATATTAAAAATTAATAAAGTCTACATATTAATAATCATAAAGACATTATAATAAAAATAACAATGTTATTGTTTATTTTAGTTTTACTAAACATAAATAGATTCAAGGTTTCATACATTGTTTCATCAGAAAACATTTTTTTTTTTATATGTATGATCATTTTTATCAGTAGATTTATAATGTTAATCTATAAAAAAGAAAACATTCTATTCAATTTGTATATTATGACATCATTTATAACTTGTGTTATATATTCAATTGCTTTCATCATTAATAGATTTAATAATAATGACGATCAAAGTTCATTTGTTGTTTACTCACAATTATTTTTAACTAGCTGTGCTCCCCAGTTTTACCTGCAGTGCTCCATTCATGTTGGTCCTAGCAAGATGATATATAGCCTAAAGCCTTCTTTGATGAATCTATCTAACACCAAAATAATTTTTCAAATTGGACCAGTAGTTCCTGTGATTAGCGCGTTCAAACAACCAAAGCTCTCCAGCTTTATAACATTAGTATAGATTTGGTTTTCTTTAATTAATGATTCACTTAGCTTATAAAGCTGCAGTTAAAAAAAAGGAAATCAATACCTGTAGGAATAGATGTTTTCAACCAAGGTGGTAATCTCAATCTCTCCGACTCTCCCCTTTCTCTTTTAAGTTTTCCTTCATAGTCATCCCATGTTTTTGGTCTGTCCTCTGCAATGAAATCAGCCAAGCTAGGCCCCTCTCGTAACTTCTCACGAATTGCGTCAAGCTTGTTTGTATGCTTACATCTATGAAGCTGAAAAAATACAAAATCATACGAACTAAGAGATATTTGACGCATTTTTTTCTATAATTAACAAACGAAAACATTTCAATTTGAAAATAACCTAATCTGTAGTTGATAAATAGGTGTTATGCATGAGAAACAAAATGATAAGTAAATGTATTTTCATTTCTAGTGAATTAGTTTAATGCAGATAAATTTGTGAAAATATTAGTCCATACTACGTTTAATTTTTTTCATAAATCATAAACGATTTTTGTAAACAATAAGTTAGACCAATAGGTACCTCATATGGCTTTGGAACAATCACAGATCTAATGGAATTACGAAACATTGCAACAAATTTTAGAATAACACGAAAAACTAAAACATTACATAAAAAACATTTAGACCAAATTCCAAAATTGGACGTAGTTAAGCAGAAAGGACTCAATCCACAATAAATGACTTTGGAGATAATTGCGTTTGAAGTTTCTGATGTAATTTCTCTAACATTAAGTTACATTTTACAGTTTTTTTCTCGTTATTATCAAGAAAATATTATGTGTTATTTAATTGGTCATCAATATAGTAATATATTTTGATTATATGTTAAGATATTAAGTAAAGTGTGGGTTGAGTCCTTACAATTAAACTTAAGTTTACAAAGACAGGTATTTTTTCTAACTTTCTCAGAAAGGACTCAAAACTAACCATCGACTAAAAAATGGGTTATAAAACAAAAAAAAACAAGTGTTTTTGTCAAGAAGTTACATATTTATTGACCTCAATCATAAAACTAACGGAATCAGGTATAAACGCCATAAATAAGAATAAAATATAGAAAGAATAGCGAAATAATCAGCGTGTATATCAATTTCTGTCATCATCTAAGTTAAAATCAAGAGTTGGCCCGTATCCATCAACATCTTCGTTGATAGAGCTACTTCCCATAAGGGTATTATATAACTCGTGACAGTCTTGAGGTATTAAATTAAATAATATAGAGAACTATTTTGATATTCCTATTTTGTCCCCCGCAACAATCGCTACATAAAACTAAATTCTCCACGCCATCCCTCAGATCATTCTTAATAAAATTAATAAGGCACGAGCCTACTTCTTGTAACGTACACAACAACAACAGTAACGGGATAAGCAGCTTCAGCTTCGGGGTGAAAAGCTTGAGGATCAGAACTTTGACACGTTTTAATTATTTCACCAACCGTTATGTCGTTATGAACAGCATTTGTAACAATGGGTGGGTTTTCATTGTGTATTATTTGTGTGGTTCTGTCAGATCTAGTTGGATTATCGTGTACTATAGCAACATGATTTTCAAAGAAACCCTCTGTTATAGTTTCATTCTCCGACCTGTCACTCTCGGGGATTGCGATACCCTTTTTTTGCTTTACATATGAGTGCGATGCATCAGTTTCTGCTCCACTGTCAGGTACATAATCAGAGTCTGTATCGTCGTTATAGTCTCAGTCTTCCTTAAGGTTACTACATTTACTAATTCCATTACTTTGGCGTCTTTTTGCGAACTCATCATACTCATGCCTAACTGTAAAGAAATCTTCGTTTAGGGTTTCCAACAGCTCTAATGTACTCTGTGACATTGGCGGTATTGGTGAATTATTGTTTTCAGCTTCTTTCCGTGTAGTAAGAGGAGTAAGCGGAGAATATACTGGGGCAGCTGGAGATTCAACACCTGGCAAGAACAATCAAAATAGATCATTAGAGTCATAGCAGTCATTGGTATCTTAGTCAGCTTATTTTCTTGCGTGTTTGAATAAAGAAGAATACAAAATAGAAGTCACTATTTCTGACTTACATGTCGTAACTGCTTTGCTTTGGCTACGCAAAAAGCCATGTTACGACTTACATGTCGTAACATGGCTTTTTGCGTAGTCAGAAGCGGAGTCAGTGGAGAGTATGCAGGCGCAGCTGGAGATTCCACATCTAGTTGCATAAGAATTTAATTAATATTTCCCATAAATTACTTCAATTTACAATAACATTCTATGTAGGGAAGTGATATACTCACCTGATCCCACAATTTCATTAGCTTTAATTACCGCCAGACTCATTGAAGGGCACAAAGGATTACTTGCATCTTTAAATTCGTCATCTGAAGATATTAAAATAGAAAAGACCATTGATATCTGTATTAATTTAGGCCTCTAATTCATTTCTTGGACAATTTATTTCAATTACCTACCTTGGCAATTTATGTCTTTGGACGAATCAGCTTCAAGTTCTGACGGAGCCCCAGATATATTTCCATCTACAAATTGAGAATTATCATAGTAGAAGTATTAAATTAGTAAATAGGATTATTAGTACTCCAAGGGTTATTAGTGCGCATAAGCTTAGTAGGTGCAATTTTATTATATTATCAGAAAAAAAAATAATGTGATAAAACCAAAACGAAAGCAAAAACAAAATAAGAGTGTTTAGTACAGCAAAATTCCACAAGCATTGAATCCTGCCCTGCCCGCCTTGCTCAATCATGCTTTATTGATTGCAAAATAATTATAGTATTAACAAAAGTTTAATAATATTATCACGAACATCGCAAACAAAAAAGTTGTAGGTACCTATCCTACCTATATTTGCAGGCGGCTGCACCGTAGTTTTCGCAGCAGAGATCTCTTCCATATCTTCTTCTCTGTTCATCGTAATAAGTTAGTTACATCAGATTGTTAGAACCAGTTTAAGTAACGAATATAATAAAAAAGTGACAAGGAATCTTATGTAGCAATGTATGTAGCCTTATACGACAAAGCAAAATTAATTATTTGAGGTTAGAAATAAACCTGGTGAAAAAGAAATACTTACCATCTGGTAACTCAGATTTATCGGTAACCTTATGTTCCAAGGCATTCAACAAAATTCGATCAATTCGTCGCATCTTAATTCACATTTTTTGTTCACATACATATACGAAATAAAAATAACACACGCGTCACGCCACACAGGCAGATTTCGAGAAACTGGCAGAGTTGCCAAATTTTTGCAATATTTAGTAGACAATATTTGTTTTCAAACTTGTTACAATATTTAAGCCTGTTGCCTTATTTAAAAAAAAAAGTAATTTGAAACCTTGCAACTAAAATAGAAATTGATGAAATATTACTTAAACCAAAACAATAAAATAACACAAATATTTTAAGTTGTTTCAATTAATTTAAATGTTAATTTTTGTTACCTAGATTTATTTCTTACAAACGACTCATTCTGCTTGAGCCGTCGATGGTAAGTGCGCAGTTGATCAAAAACTGTTTTTCTAAAATATCTTAAGTGTTTTGAGTCGTTTCTGGCAAACAAAAAAATATATATTATATCAGTAAACTTATATCACAGAAACGACCCAACCTGCTTGAATCGTTTCAGGTATTTGATAAAATGTTATTTCCAATCAAAATTAATTCTTAATAAGGATCCAAACTGTTTGAGATTATTCTGGTTTATCGACTTTAAGAACATACTCACAGAAAGGTCATTACTCAGAAACAATTCAAGTGGTCTGAGTTAGTTCAGCAAATACGTTTTGTATGCTCTTCATACTGTGGGTTGAGTTGGCATAGTCAGAAAAACTAGTTTACATTAACATTAAAAAAATAGGGATTTTACTAAATGATAGATTCTACTCTCAGGAGTATGATGGCATACATAACTCAATTTTGGCCAAAGTGTGGATTGAGTCCTTTCTGCTTAACTACGTCCAATTAAAACACAGATGTTTTTGACATCAGACATTCAAAATTCATTCATGTCGTCAAAATGACAGAAGTCTGAAGTCAGAACTTATCATTTTTGACTTTGACCCTTTTCTTCTGTATGGCAATAAAACAATTTGATTTTTGGCACACGTTTGGCACGTTTAAGGTACAAGTCCGAGACGGGCCGCAGACCGCAAACTGCAACAGCAAACTGCAAGCGACAGCACTTGTTTCTATGAACATCTATGAAATTGATTCCAAGCGCGGCAACACTGCTGCCTGCAGACGCAACGCGCAGCCGCGCCGCAGCGACCGCAGACTGCAGTATGCAAATGCCAATTATTGCCATGGCAACTATTTGTTTATTTATATTTTAATTGGTGAATTCTTATGACTTTTGCGTTCTGTGCATTGTGCAGCCACGGCATGCAGCCGCAGTTGGAATAGCGAACGCAGGCAGCATTGCGGTAACCGCAGCCGGTAGCCACAGTGTCGCCTGCGGTTGCGGTCTGCGGCCCGTCTCGGACTTGTACCTTTAGCAATGACAAGAAGCTTAGCAATGATAATAATAGTCTATCTAGAGTTTACAGTACTAAAAGTGTAAAATGAGACACTTATCAAGCTTCGTTGTCCGTCTGTCTGTCCTTTCGTCGTCACCAGGTGTCTCACGATCACGAACCGAGAATTAGCTAGACTGTAGAAAATTTAAGAGATGCATCCTAATCCCTATGTCCGCATGGAAAAGAAATATTTAATATAAGGGGGCTTCCATGATAATATAGCAAGTGTGTGCTCTTTAATATAAAATAAATTATTTTCTATATAATTGTCCATGGACCAATGTTGCATGTTATCAATAAAAATGTAGGTACCTACTACCTAAGTGAAGTGGTTAAGGTACTGTTCACAGAGCAAGTAATATTATAGTACTGTTGTGCCCACAGTTGTGACCTTGAGTATGCATCAGCTGTCAATCTGTGCTGTCAATGACTACGAATACGACGGAACATAACCCAAGTTTGTAAAAATGGATTAAACAATTCGTGTAATCAATGAAATATTAGAATAAATATTATGAGGAATGTGGAATCACATTTGTTGGGAGACAGAATGGATGAGGCAGTGACACATTATATTAATTCCCATCAACCCCCAGAGGTAAATGTTATTAAATAAATTTGTGAATACTCTCCACTTCCTCTTTGTTTCGTGGAATATTAATATTTTTCCATTCTGCATGAATAGTTTTATAGACAAATTTATTTGAAAATGCATATGATACGGATTTCAATTATTAACTTATCAATTAAAAATATTGTAACAAGGACTTTCGATAAATCTGTATTATTTCAATATGTTTACATTCTTAGAATCAAAGTTTATCTATTTTTGATAAAAGTAACGTATCTATTGACCAATGAAAACCTATGTTTTAAAATAACAAGAAAACTTGTATTTCAGCAAGCTGTTCATGTGGATGCCAACTCCTTATCCCTAAATGTCCAAGAAGACGAGAATGGACGCGTGGTCACGGTTATGCACTCACAAAATTTCCCACAAGCATGCAGGTAATACACAATTTTTTTACGTAGTTTTTCTATGTATTACTACATACATACATCTAAGTAACTATATACCCAGTTACCAAATATAAATTTAAGGAACATTTTATTATGTTCTATGTGTATGGATACAGCTGGTTCCATATTGATGTAAATGACTAAATTTAGAAGCTTGGGGAAAGATATAGTCAGCTAAAAATAATTTAATATTCAGATTATTCAAACAAAGTTCATGTTTGTGGTGTAAAAACAAAAGTTTGCATATGAAAATATAATAAACAGTTCTTACTTACAAAATAAACTAAAATGAAATATCTAAGGTTTGTCTCATTCAGAATATTTAGCACTGGTTCAGAAAACAGTTTGTATAGAAAAAAATTCAACATAATAACACATACAAGTCTATTAATTTATGGCTTATTTTCTAGCTGTAATAATACCACATAACAAGAGGAACAAGTAACATTATTTATTTTGAAATCTAGTCAGTTACCCCATTGAGCCCCAAGCGGCCCTATCGGTCCAAGACACATTAGATTTTCTATTGTGTCTGTGGTTCCGGGGCCTGAGTTATTAAAATGCAGTTCCATTTAAAATTAACAATACTAAGTTCAACTTAATTTATATATCCAGGCAACTATCAGTGGGAGAACAGATGAACGATGGGCCATGGGTGGAGGAACTGTTGGATGCTCGACTGGCGGCCATTGTAGCGCATTTAGCTCAGCCCAGCAGAACTACACATCACCAGGGTCATAATCCTCATCACAAGGTAAAGTTATAAACAGATAATCCTAAGAAAATGTTGATTTACCTTATGTTTGCAGATGCTTAATTAAAATTAAATGGTATGACACCAATTACATTTATTTTTTAGAACCTCACAAAATATAAACAGTATGTAGAACTAGCCTCATCAAATTATGGGGTTCAATAGGTCATTAGTTGTTTGCTCTGTGAAAACAATTATATTATTCAAATTAAAAAAGGTAATATTTTGGAATAAACATTGTTCTCTAAGGGAAAATAAAACAATTGAGTTTTCAGTCAACCTAAGAACTTAATACATCTTTGTAAATAAATTTCTGGACTGTCTGCAGAACTTGGCACACATTTAGATCTCATTTATTTTTTTGGCAAATTAAGTCAACGATTGAACTCGGCTCCAAATTTTACATTTATGTTTTTGGTGGGATAAGAATGTACCTACTGCAATTCTATACAACTGCCTAATTGATGTTTAACAAAGTGGTCAACAATGCTATGCTATGCAGACTTTAAAACACTTGAATTTAGTCCAGCTAAATAATGATTGTTACATGCTTTCATAGTAACTAAATATACTATACTAGGTTTCCGCCCGCAGCTTCGCCCGCACAGTCAAAGAAAAACCCGTATAGTTACCGTTCCCGTGGGATTTCTGGGATTGCATCATTTTCCCGGGGTAAAAAGTAGCCTACGTCCTTTCTCGGGTATCAAAATATCTCCATACCAAATTTCATAAAAATTGGTTCAGTAGTTTAGGCGTGATTGAGTAACAGACAGACAGAGTTACTTTCGCATTTATAATATTAGTATGTATTATTTACTGTGTAATTTTTCCATTTGAAATGTTTGATCTAACCCATCACTATTGGTAATCCACTGATTATCTTCACAAAAATCTGGAATTATAGAAAAGGCATATTCATTTGATTGTCCTTATGCAGAACTACATTTTTCATATATGTCATATTTTTTATGGTGCATTTAGATTAAACAAACAGAGCAAGAGTATTCTTTTGTGATCTTTTGGTGTAAACGAAAACTCGTATTCAGTGTTGTTTAGTATTAGAATTTAGAACATTGTATAGAATACTAGCGGTCCGCCCCGGCTTCGCCCGTGGTACATATTTCGCAATAAAAGGTAGCCTATGTCCTTTCTCGGGTATCAAAATATCTCCATACCAAATTTCATGTAAATTGGTTCAGTAGTTTAGGCGTGATTGAGTAACAGATAGACAGACAGAGTTACTTTCGCATTTATAATATTAGTATGGATTTTCGAATGCGAAAAAACAACGCGAACAACGAAAAAATGCTCTATGTCTTTTTAGACTAAAATAATGGACATAGTGGGGGTTTAACGAGCATTTGCTTGTATGTAAATGCACCTTTACAATAATTAACATTTCATACAAAAAATCATGTTCAAATGTAAATAAATAATTTCAGCAAATACCAAACACGGTGAGAAATGATGTGGACACGTCAGTCATTCTAGATGGCTCTATGAGACTGTTTAATGGACACCCTTTGGTAAGGTTATATCAGTTTGATTATTTATTTTAGATGCATGGAAACTTATACTTGTTTATGTAACTTTATATTAGTAGTTTGGGCTAATTATTATATTTTGTAGATGTTTTCATGTATAATTATAAAAATTGTGTGACTAGGCAAAATTAAAATATTGTTAACACAAGTAAAAAATGTAAATAATTATTTAACATTAAATCTGGATATTCTACAAGCTGTTGGTAAGGAAAGGAAATAAAATGAAGTTTATTTTTATGGCTAACCCTTGTTAGAAAACCTTATATAAGTACTGTAGCTGATAATTTTTTTTAGTACAACTTCATAAAAATAAATATCATAAATATAAGCTTTAACTATAATGCTCTATTGTATGTAAGATTTTATATTAAAAAAATCAAAATTTGTTTATTTGAAACATAATAATAAATTAATAACGTATTTGCATAAACTTTATCAGCAATAATTCATATTTGCAATGAATTAACAAAATTAAAAAATAACCTTTCCCATGAATTCATGAAACAAAAAATGGAATATTCTAGGATCAACAACAAGGGTCAATAGTAGTTGACGAGCAGACTCTGCCGCCATTACCACCTCTACAGGATATGAAAAGATGTACTGAAAATAGCTGGTATAAGGACAAAACTGTATTAAAAGTGAGTTATTCATTTTTATGTTTTTTATTCCATTTTACTTACAGAATATGGTACTTAAAGAAATTTTTTTTTTTTAATAACTCAGCCTCCAGAATCACAGACACAATAGAAAATCTATCGTGTCTGGGACCGATCGGGCCGCTTGGGGCTCAATGGGTTAATAATTTTTAGGCCTATTTATCATGCTCATGCGTATTAAATTTCATAATAATTGGATCATTCATATCAAAATTGAGAATTAAATTATTTAAAAGCCTGTCTTTTAATAGAATTTGGAAAAATTGTGGAAACTGAGCACTACATGTGCTAAGAGAAGGTATAATACTTTATTTAGGAAAACAAGTTCATTAATTGAAATAAAACGTGTTTTTATGGTCACCCCTAGAAGTAAATATAAAAGTTAATAACTCAAGCCCCGGAACACAGACACAATAGAAAATCTATTGTGTCTGGGACCGATCGGGCCGCTTGGGGCTCAATGGGCTTTGGTATACAGTTTTAATTGTAAAGAAAAATCCTATGAATCCTACAGGAGAATGGTGAAATGTTACCAGAAGATAGCGGCGTTTTAGAAATGGCGGCGAGTGCATCTCCCGCGCAAAGTAAACAGAGTAAAAAGAGTTTGCCGCACAAAAAACGGATTTCTAGGAAGTTGAAGAGAAATACTGGCAACACTACGCCCAATGAACAAACAGTACGTATTATTTTGGATTTTTATGATAGTAAATCTTAGTTCATTTATATATTTGAATATTGTCGTCTTTCTTGTATTAATGAAATGAAATGATTATTGTTATGGATTACGTTGTTTCTTATTAATATTTTTAAAAGTGTGACATGCTAAAGCACGAATGTTAATTTATATTTCATATTGCAGAATCTTATATGTTATTGGTTTTTATCAAACTTTAAATCATTAAAAAAGAAGATAAAATTTTGTTAAGGGTTCTTTAATAAAACCATGATAAAGACATATATATAGGGAATGAAATTTAAAATATGTTAATTTGTAAAGCGAAAACATATTGCACATACCTCCACTAATGCGATAACCACATACAAACCCATATAGCAAAACTAGTATTAAAATTCAAACAACTCTACAGGACATAGTAGTAATCCAGTGTGCGGAGGATGTCCAACAAGAGGAGATACTGCCGGATAACTTTGTGGACTCTTTGCCGAGGCACACCACAGAACATATGACTGACGCTACTCATGTAACTCATGTAAGTACTGTAATAACTAGCTTTCCATTTTGTATAAAACCTAATCTATACTTATATTATAAAGCTGAAGAGTTTGTTTGTTTGAACGCGCTAATCTCAGGAACTATTGGTCCGTATTGAAAAATTCTTTCGGTGTTAGATAACCCATTCATCAAGGAAGGCTATAGGCTATATATCATCACGCTAAGGCCAACAGGAGCGGAGCCATGCGGGTGAAACCGCGGAGCGCAGCTAGTAAATTATATTGTGGAACCTTCGTCTTGAATCACACTATCTATTAATAAAAACTACATCAAAATCCGTTGTGTACTTTTAAAGATCAAAGCATACATAGATACAGACTTTACGGAAGACAGGAGAAGCACTATGTAATGATAATGAATGTTTTGTCTGTCTGTCTTTTATATCTGGATTTGTAAAATATTGTACAGGAGGTAATTTTGTTGATAATTGATGTAAAGATTTCAGTAAAAAATAAAAGTACAAAGGTTTTGATAGGTTACCAACACAACATTCGATCTAAACAAACAGCACTATAACGCACATACTACTGGACGTCAAAGTGAGATGGCATGATTCAATTATAATGTACTTGGCTAATTGGCCACATTTTAACGTGCCGCTCACGGAGCGTTTTTAGCCTAAGCCTTTCAACTTATAATAATATAATTGATTTGTTAACTGTCCTTTTTTGTTAAAATTAATTTATGACTGCGAATAAAGTTTTTACGAGGATTTAGCCCTTGACTATATTATATTATTGTAGAAATAATGTTTTTTTTTTTCAGATGCGACCAATACTAATATGTCAATTGTGCGGCGACTTTTATGGTGAAGAGCAACTGAAATTCTATCAACACTTGAAGCAGCACTATGAACCTCAAACTTCCATTATTATGGAGAACCCTGTTGTACCTGATATAGGAATTGATAAGGTACGTATTATATATAGAAAGAAAGAAAGAAAGAAAAAAAGCTTTATTGCCAACAAAAACTTAGACTATCCTATCTTAAAAGTAAACACATATTAGGCAATCGGAACAGACTCAGCCATGCTGTGGGCTAACACCCGAACAGCGCTGATTTTCAGTCTGCCCGCGTATTTTACGAGGTCCTTTATATAAATACTAATAATAAAATTACATTTAAAACTGTTACTATCAATATAAATAAAAATTTATAAATACATCTACATATTGTGTACATATATGTGTACATATAGAATAAAACGTATTTTAAAAACTTACTAATATATACTTATTATGTGTGGCTTAGCTGTTAAAATTATATTTTAAACTAATATTAAGAACCCATCATCTTCAATTTATTTTGCAGAGCAGAAGTTATTGATAAGATTGATTATGATGATATTTTCTATTTATTCAAAACTTTCTATATCTAACTAGTGGTCCGCCCCGGCTTCGCCCGTGGTACATATTTCGCAATAAAAAGTATAGCCAATGTTCTTTCTGACGGTCTAAAGATTGTCTGTGCCAAATTTCATCAAAATCGGTCCATTGCAATCAAACAAACAAAGTTTTCCTCTTTATAATATTAGTGTAGATTTAACCCCCCTTTTTTTTTTTTTTTTTATAGTGGAGAATGCATTTAGGCATACCCAGGGCACTCGGGGAAAGAGCCCTGGGTTATGTCGGACTCACCCAGCTGAGTGCAGGGACCTACCGACTAAACTCCACTGTGTTCCGCCGTGCCGCTTTATAGACGGGGCCGCGGGTATTCGGTAGAACCGCGTCCGCAGACCCGTCAGCGGCAGCCTATCTCCAGGCCCAACGCGAATGTGGCGGGAGGCCGCCAGGTCTACCTTCCTGGGGGGGCGGCGTGAGTGGAACACTTCTCACGCCGCCTCTCCGCACCGGATGATGGATTATATCCCCGTTCCACCATCCGGTGCCCATCATCAGGGAGGCAGGTCGCGACCGTGTAAAGCGGCCGCGACACGGCGACGACGCCCAATAGGACGACGACGCCGAATCGGATCCGAGGAAGGGTTTCTCTCGCGGGCCCGCTCTGCCTCCTCCTTCTGCGACATCACATACTCGCAGTATGTGATAGCCGCGGACCACGATCTGTCGCCACCAACCATTTTGCGAACTATGGAAGGCAGGGAGAGATCAGGGCCGACGACTGCGACCAGGCGAGCTCGGGGCTCTGACCACGCGGGGCACACGGCGAGAGTGTGGTCTGCCGTGTCCTCCGGACAGTCGCACCAATGACAAGCCATTTGCGGCTCCCGTCTGGCGACTTTGCACAGGTATCGCCCGAAACAACCGTGTCCGGACAGTACCTGTGTCAGGCGGAAGGTGATGGCCCCATGCCGCCTGTCGCACCACTCACGTAGGACCGGTCGGATTGCTTCGACCGTCCTTACTCCTGCGCTGGGCTCTTCGAGCCGACGTTTCCACTCAATGAAACGCCGCTCGAGAGCATCAGCCCTCCATTGCTGGACCTGCTCCAGATATGGGTTGATCCCATGCGATCTAGACGCGGCGACGCGGCGATAAACGAGATTTAACCCCCCTAAAGTAGATACTATTTATAAGTATGCATGATCATTAAAAATATTCCAAACTCCACAGATGACAAACACATGTATAGTCGACAACGCAGCCACACTCCCCGATTCCATAGTGGAACTATCTCTAGAGAACACAGTGCCAAAGACAATGTACCAGCCCATAGACAAGCACATCCTCTACACCAACGAGAAGACGCTCTATAAGCAATACTCTATGGGCATAGACAAGGATGTAGGGGATTTAGACGATACGTTGGATAAATTGGAGTTGTATTGCTGTGTGAAGTGTAATAAGTCGTTCAGGAAACAGAAGCAATGCGAAGCGCATATTAAGGAGGCGCATTCTACTAAGGTGAGATTTTTGGTATATTTTTTGTTGTAGTATTTGCTTATAGGGTAATGATAAAACTGATATGGGTATGTGTGTATAATTTAATAGGATATGTTGGTGTAAAATATTTATTTTTGATTAATAGTATGATTCTGGGGCAGACTAATCTCTATAATATAAATAAAAATGAATCCAAAAATGTGTTGGTAAGCGCATAACTTTAGAACAGCTGAACCGATTTCTTTAATTCTTTTTTTATTATATTCCTTGAAGTACGAGGATGGTTCTTATGTAGAGAAAACGTGAATATGTACCACGGGCGAAGCCGGGGCGGACCGCTAGTATTCCAATAATAGCAGGATTAATAAATTAATTTGAATGTGAAGTTTTTAAGATATGTCACTATAAAATAAGTTTTTTTGCATGCTAGAATTCCTCGAATGTTTTAAACACATCAATGTGTCCGTGTATATGTCCATGTACCCGTGTCTAATAGTTAATATTATTAACAACTTTTAACACATTTATTTTTTCCTTACAACAAAAAAGGCTATTTCACAATTTGGACAATCAATTATCTTAACAGATAGAAGACATGGGTGAGTTCAGCGAACCCGAAGATCTAATGGAAGGCATACACGTGGCGGTCGACGACCACGATCACGACCATGACCACGACCACGACCATGACCACGACCAGAACGACCACGACGCGGTCGAACACTACGAGGTGTTACCGCATCTGACTGTCGACAATGGACACGTGCACCAAGAGCATGTGCGGCATTGGTGAGTTAATTAAATTTAATGAAGCAAGTATTTCTTTAGCTTATGTGGTATTCTGATATTCTGTACAATTGAGTATTTGAATAAAATTTTTTTTGTGCTAAATGGAAAGATTATAGGTCTACCAGAATCTCATGGCATATTTATAATTATGAAATAAAAGATTTTCATATGGCAATTTTATTTGACAATTATCAAATTGGTTGTCAAATTATTTGTCTTCTTTGGAATTTATTAATAATTTTTAGGATTTTGTCTAAAAATCTTCGAAAATGTCGAAAAAGCTGCTGCGATCACAAGCAACAGGTGTATTTTATAATGTGTATAGAAAAACATTCGATGAAGAAGGGTCAAACACATTACAATTTTCAATTTTGAATATTTTATTGGTAAATTGGACTTACCCGTTTTGATACTTAAAATTAAAAATATTATGAGTAGGTAGCTATAATATTGTTTGTTGATTACAATATAATTTTATTAAAACTTATTACAGGAGTTTCCAATACGGCTATTCGTCAAGTCCAAGCTGTCCAAGTCAATTTTATATTGTGTGTATCTGTTAATACTTACGAAAATAAACATAGTTTTTATTTATTTTATAAAAAAATATTAGCATTATCTTGTTTTGATCTGCATTATCATTACATCCATATTTTTACATGGCATAATGATAATGAATGAACAAATATAGGTATGTGTAAATAATAATACATTAATAAAATACATTACATAGATAAAAGTAATATGTAAGTATGTACCTACATAATATTAAGTGGATATCTCATTATTAAGTAGAGTATTGTTCACTTATGTAATGTGACTAATGATGTTGAGGACAAAATAAAAAATAGGCAGTATCAAGATCGTTCAGTCCATTTTCCTTAGGGTTGCACACTCAAAATTTTGATTTCCCTAATTGCCATCAGATTCTGGTTTAACTATATATATTAGTTTTATAACAAAACTATTTTTTTTATTTTTTTTTTGCAATAATTCAAAAGTTATTTCAAAATAAAAATTAGTCTTTGAATCCAGTACCGAAAACACACCGACAACTCCCGAAGCGTCACCCGGACGCGTGTGACGTCATAATGTTAGTTTTCACACATTGCAGTTGATAGAAAAACGTATACAACTAAAACATTTTGACGTCACATCTATGGTGACCAGTCATGGCGCGTTTATAGTCACGTGATTTTAATTTAAATTTCATAAATTTTTAATTGCTTATAATTAATTGAAAAACATTTTTTTTGAGTTTTTTGCATTAAATATCAATATTATTAATAATAAAGTTTTAAAATACATGCAAAAAATCAATAATTTTTTTTTATTCAAATACTCAATTCTGCTAAGTAGCATAAAACGTTGGCGTAACATGAAACAAATTTTCGCGTTAATAATATTGGTAGCTAAATAAAAATGGTGTTGATTGAATACAATTTTCACTAGTAATCATTTTTATTGATACAACAACAGTCGTTCTCTTTTGGCTAAGTGTTTTATGAAATTCGAATTTCGCCGACCATAGACAGCCATAGCAAAGATTACGCGTGTTGCCTGTCAGAAAAAGTATTATTTATTACTAGCTTCCGCCCGCGACTCCGTCCGCGCGGAAAAATTAAGAAAAATTACGATATATTTTTTTTCTACGTATTATTCCGGGATAAAAAGTATCCTATTTTATGCCCAGGATAATAAGGTATAATTATACCAAGTTTCATCGAAATCGAACCGTTAGTTTTCACGTGATGCCTGAACATACAGACAGACAGACAGACAGACAGACAGACAGACAGACAGACAGACAGACAGACAGACAAAAAATTTTTTAATCACATATTTGGGCTTGGTATCGATCTAGTAACACCCCCTGCTATTTATTTTTTCAATATTTTCAATGTACAGAATTGACCCTTCTACAGATTTATTATATGTATAGATTATTTTGTTTTCGTCATTGCGAGAAAAGTAGAACTAAACTATATCTTGTCTGCAAAATACTTATCTACAAAATAACTTACTTTAAGGGCTGATTTTTCAATCCTTGGTTGAAATTTATTCGTCAAATAACGTATTAAACTACCATTTCAAAAATGTATTCTAATTGTCCGTATTTGACAGTTTACAGGTGACATTTTAATATGTTCGTGTAATAGTTTATTGGACGGATACATTTTATCCAAGGATTGAAAAATCGGCCCTAAGAAGAATTAAAGTTGAATTGAGTATTTGAATAAAAAAAAATTATTGATTTTTTTCATGTATTTTAAAACTTTATTATTAATAATATTGATATTTAATGCAAAAAACTCCAAAAAAAATGTTTTTCAATTAATTATAAGCAATTAAAAATTGATGAAATTAAATTAAAATCACGTGACTATAAACGCGCCATGACTGGTCACCATAGATGTGACGTCAAAATGTTATAGTTGTACATTAGTTGTATACGTTTTTGTATCAACTGCAATGAGTGAAAACTAACATTATGACGTCACACGCGTCCGGGTGACGCTTCGGGAGTTGTCGGTGTGTTTTCGGTACTGGATTCAAAGACTAATTTTTATTTTGAAATAACTTTTGAATTATTGTAAAAATAAATTTAAAAAAATTGTTTTATTATAAAACTAATATATAATCTTTCCATTTAGCACAAAAAAAAATTTTATTCAAATACTCAATTGTCCGTATTTGACAGTTTACAGGTGACATTTTAATATGTTCGTGTAATAGTTTATTAGACGGATACATTTTATCCAAGGATTGAAAAATCGGCCCTAAGAAGAATTAAAGTAGAATTATGTACATATACAGGTAACTTTATTGGACGGATACATTTTATCCAAGGATTGAAAAATCGGCCCTCTGAAGAATTAATGTTGAATTAGGTATGTACATATGCAGGTACTCCCGCAGTACCGGCGCCAGCCCCGAGCTGTGTTCGTGCGCCGGCGCCGGCTGCTGCGCTGCGTGCGCGCACGAACATCAGCCACTTCTAGTTACCAAAGGTATACGATTCAAAATCCTCCACCAACTAAATTTTGTTAAATTCCTATTAATGCAAGAAATGTAACAGAATTATGAATA
This sequence comes from Colias croceus, assembly GCF_905220415.1. Classification (NCBI taxonomy): domain Eukaryota; kingdom Metazoa; phylum Arthropoda; class Insecta; order Lepidoptera; family Pieridae; genus Colias; species Colias croceus. Next base: position 642,804 of record NC_059541.1, on the reverse strand, counting down.
TTATACAGGGTTACTTGTAAAACACCGGCAACCTCGCAGGACAAGATAGCTAACATCATAAGCAACAACATTTGTTCTACGACTTTTGATAATTTGTTAAATTTTATTTTCATACAAAAATAAATATTCATTTAATTTTCCGTTTTAAAATTATAAACTCTACGCCTCCCAAAAAGTACGACAACAAGAAGCGAACGAGAGGGGGAAGGGGGCGTCGCGTCGTCCATCCGATAGTGAATAGAACATAGACTTACAAATGTTAGGAGAGTACAATAAAAGTTTAAAAAATCATTTAAAAATAATTTATTGCGTTATGCCATAAGTCGTAGAACAAATGTTGTTACTTATGATGTTAGCTATCTGGTCCTGCGAGGTTGCTGGTGTTTTACAAGTAACCCGTAGAGGTTGATTTTATTTTAAATAAATGATAAAAAAAATTCACAAAAAAATGTGTGCCTGTACTAGTGTGCACAAGTAAGAAGTGAAACTTCTTTATGACCTTATTTTTTGAAAAAATAATTTACTATATGCAACTTTACAGAAATACGTCGAATCACGCGTGGTAAGGATAAGAAAAAGATGGCGCGTAACGGAAAAATGTCACGCGTCATAATGTTACACTAAATTTCTTTCCAACACCGATAAAGAAGTTTCACTTCAATAAATTAAAATTCCAGCCATTCTCAGGCTTCATTTGGTTTGATTTAAATAAAAAAGTTTATACAATAGCTCATAATACAGAAGCTCTAAAAGATACGACCTGTGTTTTCGAAGATGTTTCTGCCTGATATTAATTTAAAAAAATGTCTACAGATGAAGTAATACAAAGGATACTAGACAGCGAAGTGCCTCAAGAGCCCCCACCAATACAAGAACAACTCCCGAAAATAACGCAAGTGGTCTCCACTAGGAAAGATCAGAAGAAGAAATCGCCTCAAAGCAGATTCGAGTGTGTTCAATGCGGCCGAGTGTTTAAACATAGGAACAGTATGATGTATCATATGCTGATGCACAGTGAGAAGCAGCAGTCGTGTGATGATTGCGGAAAGAGGTTCTATACTGCGGCTACGTTGAAGGTTAGTCGACTTTATATCAAGGGAATAAGGTAGCTTTTTAGCGATTAAGTTAGCTTTATGCTGATGCATAGTGAAAAGAAGCAGTCGTGGGATGACTGTGGAAAGAATACTGCAGAAGGTTAGTAGACTTTATGTCAAGGGAATAAGAGTCATTTTTGTTTGGCTCGTAATGTGATAAGTGCAGAAATAGGTTCTTCAGTCTACACAGCGACCGCGTTGAATGTTCGTGCACTTTATAGAAAGGGAATAAGAGTCATTTTTATTTGCTTTGTGTTGGTTTAATGTAATTTAAGTTTTGTAGGTAGGTGATAGAATATGCGCTCACTATCGCAATCTGGCTTGGGAACGAAAATCTAGATCTGGTCAGCTAGATCTTAGTCTGCCAGATTTGTTTTAAACAACTCTAAAATATTTATAATAAGATGATATTATTGCACAAGTAATCTCCACTCACCCGCAATATTTTCCTTTTTTTCCAACGTGTACAAGTGTATAACATTATTTTAAAACATTAGAATAAGTGAATAAAAATTCTTTGAAATAAAGTGTCCCTAAACCTATAATATTAACGTCCAAATCCATACTAATATTATAAAGCTGAAGAGTTTGTTTGTTTGAACGCGCTAATCTCAGGAACTACTGGTCCGATTTGAAAAATTTTTTCGGTGTTAGATATATATATATATATCATCATGTAAAACCGTGGAACACTGCTAGTATGTAATAACCTTTTTTTTTTCAGATCCACCGACGCATGCACGAAGGCGCTAAGCCGTTTCGCTGTGACGTGTGCGGACAACACTTTCGGCAGTCCGGAGATCTGAAGTATCACAAAACTTCTAAACATTCTGATGTCGTGAGTATATATTATGTGTAATTAACTTCGTTTAATTTGAATTGACATTGGAAATTAATAATAGAGTAGTAATGAAAAAAAAATAGACGGGTTGCACTCCGGGAGTGCCGGCAGAAGTGAAAACTTGATTATTAACGTTCTATGTTTCATATTTTGGAATGGTATCCGTCTTACGCATGGAATGTAAGGGCTAAAAAAAAATCCGTCTTACGCTTTTTCGATCAGGCCACGTGTCCTGACGCGAGTTTAAGATTTTATACCCAACGCCGCTAAAGAAGTTTTCACTTCAAAAAAATTATAATTAAAACATAACATTTGTGTTACATTTTAAGGGCTTGTCCAGGAAGGGCGAATTCGTCGCTTTTGTTTCGTATTACGCACGATTGTTTTGTTGAGATCGTGCGAGCATTTGCGAATAAACATACACTGGGCCAGAGTTCGCGCGTTAAACTGGACGCAACAAGGGGTTCCTAATATATCGATTTGCGTGAGATTCTAGGGTCTGGCATTGTGCACGTGATTTACGGGCATACTTTGAGTTATTTCTATGCTTGTCGACGCAATGTATTGGTGCATAGTATCTTACTAGCGCGCGAATGAAACCACGCGAAAAATTTCGCGACAAATTCGAATCTCCTGTGTGCCTAGTGCGAGTTTTCATCGAGTACGAAACGTTACTATCGCGTCTGCGTCACAGCGAAATTTGTATGGGGAATCAAAGCTTCCCCATACGTCCGCTAGGGGCGCTGTTCGATTTCCCATACTAATTCGGCTGTGACGCAAACGCGATAGTAACGTTTCGTACTCGATGAAAACTCGCACTAGGCACACTGGACACGGTCTAACCGAACAATAATTGCAAATAATTATGTAATATCTTCATGTATATATATAATTTATTATAAATAGTGTTGAGCACCATCGACCTCAATATACCGCGTAATTCTAATGATCCTTAGGTTGCCTGGAAGAGATCGCTTTATTAGCGATAAGGCCGCCTTTGTACGTACTTCTATTTGTGATTTTAACCGACTTCAAAAAAAAGGAGGAGGTTATCAATGCGGCTGGTATATTTTTTGAAGTGAAAGTTTTTTATCGGGGTTGGAAAAAAATTGAGTGTAACATTTTTTTCGTTACGCGTGACATTTTTCCATCTTTTTCATATCGCTATCACGCGTGATTAAACACACACCCGTATTTCTGTAAAGTTGCATATTATAGTAATTTTTATTTTAAATAATGTCATAAAGAAGTTTCACTTAAGTACGTATGTACACTAGTACACATACACATTTTTTAGTAAGCTATTGCATAGCTTCTATCGCGGGCCATGAGAGCGGGGACCGAATCGAGAAATTCCGTAAAGAAAAAACCTCACGCTCCCCACTCCGACGGGCGGAGTTGTGGCTTGAAGGCATAGCATGCAATAGCTTTACCGCGGCAGTCTCCAAGTGACACACGTCTTTTATTATATTGTTACTGGTGCAAATATTCATTCATTCATTCAAATAGTGTTTTGTACGTTACAGAAGCAGTTCAAGTGCGAGTACTGCGGCAAGGAGTTCGCCCGGCGCTACTCGCTGAGCCTGCACCGGCGCATCCACACGGGCGAGCGCAACTACAAGTGCGACTTCTGCAACAAGAGCTTCCGCGCGGCCTCCTACCGCCAGATACACATGCGCACGCACACCGGTGAGCCCCTACAGAGTGACAGACAGAAAGCGCAACTACAAGTGCGACTTCTGCAACAAGAGCTTCCGCGCGGCCTCCTACCGCCAGATACACATGCGCACGCACACCGGTGAGCCCCTACAGAGTGACAGACAGAAAGCGCAACTACAAGTGCGACTTCTGCAACAAGAGCTTCCGCGCGGCCTCCTACCGCCAGATACACATGCGCACGCACACCGGTGAGCCCCTACAGAGTGACAGACAGAAAGCGCAACTACAAGTGCGACTTCTGCAACAAGAGCTTCCGCGCGGCCTCCTACCGCCAGATACACATGCGCACGCACACCGGTGAGCCCCTACAGAGTGACAGACAGAAAGCGCAACTACAAGTGCGACTTCTGCAACAAGAGCTTCCGCGCGGCCTCCTACCGCCAGATACACATGCGCACGCACACCGGTGAGCCCCTACAGAGTGACAGACAGAAAGCGCAACTACAAGTGCGACTTCTGCAACAAGAGCTTCCGCGCGGCCTCCTACCGCCAGATACACATGCGCACGCACACCGGTGAGCCCCTACAGAGTGACAGACAGAAAGCGCAACTACAAGTGCGACTTCTGCAACAAGAGCTTCCGCGCGGCCTCCTACCGCAGATACACATGCGCACGCACACCGGTGAGCCCCTACAGAGTGACAGACAGAAACAAAGATATTGATGATAAATACAGTTTGAATAAATAAGGAATACTAGGGGTCCAAGAATACTTCCTTGGGGAACACCTTTATATTATACTGTCCTAAATTTTTGATCGTCATACGATTTCTTACGAACGTCCAACTAAGAAGTTAAATATATTGTGTTAGACCAAAAAATAACTATTTAGCCAGCAATAAACAAGATTGCAATCATGATTTTTTTTAAATATAATGGTGTGATTTACATTGTCAAAAGCTTTGCTCATATCCAAATAAATTAATATTATTTGATTTTGAATATAAAATCACAACATTTCTCTAAGCAATTAATTTTGTTTACAGGAGCAAAGCCGTACAAATGTCCAATTTGCGACAAAGGCTTCCGCGTGTCATACGACATGCGGCGGCACGTGCGCGTCGTTCACGAGAAATCCAAACCTGAAGATCCTAAGAAAATTGACAAAATCAAAAAGGAAGTGAACCAGGATAAACCAAAGAAAATCGTCAAAAAACCACCCAACGTCACTGTGCAAGACAAAATCGGTTTCAAAGTGAGCGAACTCAGTACAGTATTCGAGAAAGACGAATACTTAGAGAAAGAATACGCCTCGAAGATTATCAAGAAAGAAAAAGTTCAAGAAAAGATATACTTTAGGGAAAATACAGATGGGAAGATGCCAGTGCTTTCCCAAGTGGAAAAAACACCAAACTTAGTGTCGTTAAGTGATATAAAAGGGTTGGATATGGGAAGGGAGAGGGAACTCCCGGGGGAGGCGATAGAAATGTTAGATAAATTGGCCTTTTATAACATACCTGCTGTGTGATGTAGACCTTATTGTAAGGACAATAAGAGTGGTTTTAAATAAAATAAAATAGATATTACCACAAATAAAAGGTGATGAACAGTGAAGAGAAACTTAAATGGGTGTATATACTGTCAGTTTGGAATGGGACAGTTTAGCACAACATTTAATGTTATAATGGTTAGTGAATGGGTGTCTGTAATTTTGTATCAATTGGGACTATAGCACAATGCTATGTTAAAAATGACAAATGAGTCGGTGTCCACGATTCAGTACAGATTAAGTCATGTACTTCTTCTTCTAGAAGCACTTTTGAAACGTCAATACATATTTTTAACATTTACCACCGCTTCGGAAAGCAGAAAAATTACGAAGGTTTAAAAAGGGGAAAGTCGAAAATGTTAGAAAAAGTTTTTTTTTTTTTTCACCTAATATAATGAACCTAACTACTTAGGGTATCATTATTGAAAATTACGATCTAGCCTTATACTATAGGCTAATGAGTAATATAAATCTAACTTAATTTGCTAGGTAAAGTATGTCTAAGAACGTGTCCATTAACACTTTTCTTCATGTCTCTATTAAGGCGAAGACACTTCGTTCATGTGTTCTTTATGAATAGCACTCACTATATTACACTAACACTTCACTAATCTCAAAAGGTTTTGTCCTTTTCAGTCTTCTCACTATGTCCGTGTTGTCAAGGAGCTGGATAGCCTCGACGTTCACATGGTGATGAAGTCTGCGTTCGTGAGCTTCAGCGTTCTTTTTAATTATGTCCGTGACGAGATCTACTTTCAGGTCCTGATGTAGGTCGTCATTTCTAATGTACCAGGGAGCGTTTACGATCTCCCTGAGTACTTTATTTTGAAACCGTTGTATGATTCTGATATTACTTGGTTTGGTACAGCCCCAAAGCTGACTACCATAAGTCCACAAAGGCATAAGGACTTGTTTATACAGGAGTAATTTGTTTTGTTCTGAAAGTGATGAATGCTTAATTAGCCAGTACATGGCCTTGTAGCGAAGCTCTAGCTCCTCGCGTTTCTTTTTGACATGAGCCTTCCAGCGAAGCTTTGCGTCAAGTGTCATACCCAGATATTTAGCTGTGTTTTCATAAGGTATTACATGATTATTTATGTATACCGGATGATAATTTGGCTTTTTGTTTGTGAAGTCTACATGAATAGATTTAGACTCATTGAGTTTTATTCTCCATTTTTTCGTCCAGACAAAGATGGTATTAACAGCTATCTGAACTTTTTCTACTGCTTCTTCATGAGTATCACCTGTGGCCATTATAGCTGTGTCATCAGCAAATGTTGCAATGGTGTTGTTCTCTAACTTAGGAATATCGCAGGTGTACAATAAGTACAGAATAGGACCCAGAACACTTCCTTGCGGTACTCCAGCTTCTATAGGCTTAAGCTCTGAATATGCATCATCTTGTCTTACTCTAAACATACGCTGTGACAAGTAAGACTCTAAGATGTCAACGAACTGTTTTGGGAGCATATTTCTTAGTTTGAATATAAGCCCCTCGTGCCATACTTTATCAAATGCTTGCGCCACATCCAAAAACACCGTGGAGCAGACTTTTCTTTCTTCTAGAGCCTTTTCAATTATATTGGTAATTCTATGTACTTGGTCTATTGTAGAACGGTGTTCTCTGAATCCAAATTGATATTCAGGAATTAAGTTTCTTTCCTCGATTATGGGTTTTAACCGTTTCAAGAAGAGTTTTTCAAATAATTTTGACATGATCGGCAGCAGAGAGATCGGCCGGTATGAATATGTGGTAGTATCATGTGGTGGTTTACCAGGTTTTGGTATCATTATAACTTCGGCTATTTTCCACACATCAGGAACACACTTAAGCCTAAAGGTAGCATTAATGATTGTGGTTAGTTTGACAATAGCTTTCCGAGGAAGGTTTCTAAGGATTTCTCCAGTAATGAGATCATAGCCAGGTGTTTTCTTTCGGCTAAGACGTTTAATTTCACTGGATACTTCTCTTGGATTGACCAATCTTATTTCTAGCTCATCATTTGCTGTTTCTTCTACTAGCGAAGCGAAGTGTTCATTCTCTTCATTGGGTTTAAAAATTTGCTCGAAATTTTCTGCAAATCTTGCTCGGTGGGATATGCGTCATTGGTTTTTTTGAACTTTTTGTAGTTTTCCACAGGGAGTAATCCGACGTGCGATCACTAGTTATATGACAGAGTTAGAAAAAGTGTCGTGACAACTTTTCGTAAGAATACCTAGCCAGAAACATAAGATACAATTGTGGATGGACATATTTATACAAATAAATATAGATCTAGGGCGTGTAAAAACCAGGGTGTGGGTCGCGGGCAAAAGCTAATTTAACATAAATTATGAATGAATGGAAAGGAAACAGGGGTCCATACATACAGTTTTACTGCAACCAACACAGAACGTACGCACCTGTTTCTTGCACACCGTGCACAGTCGCCGCTTGCGTTGGTGGCTCCCCATCGGGAACTCGGCCAATCGGTGAGAAACGTCGACGCGCATATTCTGTGTTGGTGCAGGAGGAAGTGGTGAAGGAGAGCAATGTTTTGAAAGGAGTGATTTTATGAGGGAAATTCTGAAATTGCGATGACTTATAGAAGAGTAATGATGATGATAATGTAAGAATTTAGAACGGATATGTTTAGCAATCTTTTGAATAATTTCTTGTACCACACCCTGGTCCGTTTTCGCTCCACTGGGTACATCGATAATAACTGGTCCTTTTTGTCCACCCCACCCATCATGATATTGTAATCCAATATCAGGATGGGTTTGGTGGAGCTTCCAATTAGGCGCTGGCCGTTGCCATGGTATGTAGAGATCGTCGTTTCAGCCGTGGGACGTCCACTGCTGGACAAAGGCCTCCCTCAAAGATTTCCAGTACGACCGGTCACCGGCGGCCTGCATCCAGCGGCTCCCTGCCACTCGGACCAGGTCGTCCGTCCATCTTGTGGGAGGTCGTCCCACGCTTCGTCGTCCAGTTCGTGGCCTCCATTCCAGAACCTTTCTGCCCCAACGGCCATTGGTTCTACGGGCTATGTGCCCCGCCCATTGCCACTTCAACGTACTAATCCGGCGAGCTATGTCGGTGACTCCGGTTCTCCTACGGATTTCCTCATTTCTGATTCGATCTCGTAGGGAAACTCCGAGCATAGCCCTTTCCATAGCACGTTGGGCGACGTTGAGCTTGTGCACAAGGCCCAGGGTTAGAGGCCACGTCTCTGTTCCGTAGGTCATCACTGGTAACACACACTGCTCGAAGACTTTAGTCTTCAGGCACTGAGGGATTTTGGACGAAAAGATGTTCTTTAACTTCCCGAACGCTGCCCATCCGAGTCGGATTCGACGATTGACCTCCTTCCCGAAGTTGGACCTGCCTAATTGGACGGTTTGTCCTAGGTAGACATATTCGTCAACAACTTCGAGAGTAGAGTTTCCAACAGAGACTGGAGTGGGCACAACATGGACATTCGACATGATTTTCGTCTTGTCCATGTTCATGCTAAGGCCCACTTGTTGTGAAACTCTGTAGAGGTCATCGAGCATTGCATTAAGGTCTTCCATGGATTCTGCCATGACTACGATATCATCGGCAAATCGAAGATGAGAGATGTACTCGCCATTAATATTGATGCCAAGTCCTTTCCATTCCAACAGTTTGAAGGCATCTTCCAAAGCAGCGGTAAAAAGTTTGGGCGAGATCACATCGCCTTGTCTTACACCGCGCTGCAATGGGATTGCCTTTGTACACTGATCTTGTACTCGGACTGACATGGTGGCGTGTTCGTACAAGCTTCTCAATACTTCGATGTACCGATAGTCAATACGGCACCGCTGGAGAGACCTTAACACGGCCCAGGTCTCGATCGAATCGAAGGCTTTTTCATAGTCCACAAACGCTAAGCATAGTGGCAAATTATACTCCTCGGTTTTCTGTATAACTTGCCGCAGCGTGTGGATGTGGTCTATGGTGCTAAAGCCTTTACGGAAACCGGCTTGTTCGGGAGGCTGGAAGTCATCTAACCTGCGTTCGAGACGATTCGTGATAACCCTTGAGAACAGCTTATAAACATGGCTCAAGAGTGATATCGGTCTGTAGTTCTTCAATAGGGTCTTGTCTCCCTTTTTGAAGAACAGAACAACCACACTCCTGCTCCATGCTTCAGGCGTTGTGCCCTCGAGTAAGGAGGAATTAAATAGCCTCTGTAGCATTCTGAGGATTGGTTTTCCACCCGCTCTCAGAAGCTCAGAGGTGATTCCGTCCTCACCCGGCGCCTTGTTGTTCTTAAGCTGTTTCAGAGCCATCCTAATCTCGTACAGGCTGATGTCCGGGATATCTTCGGTGAAATGTCGGGTTAGTCGGGCTCTTGGGTCTTTCGCCGGACTAGAAACAGGCTTGGCAACTGAGGTGTAAAGTTGCTGGTAGAACCTCTCGACCTCTCCTAATACCTCTGGCTTGGCCGACACTACTACGCCACGATCTGTCTTCAGCTTCGTCAGCTGGCTCTGCCCAATAGACATATCTCTTGCAAACACTTTCGAGCCTTGGTAATTTCGCTTAGTTAATCGCTTCCTCAATGCTTGAAGCAGTAAAGGAGCGAATGTCGTGCCGCAGAGATTTAGATATCCGTCTATTGAGCTGCATATATGACTTAGCATCTTCAGATGTGCGCAGTGGCATAGAGCGCCGGTCTGCCATTAGTTTCAGAGTTTGGTCCGAGAGTTTTTGCGGATTTACTTTACGGGTTTTAAAGTGGGACCCAACCGCGCGGATAGTTTCTACCAGCCTGTTATTTAGATCGTCCACAGAGACGCTACTGTCGAGGCAAGCAAAGCGATTTTGGAGCTCCAGTTGAAAGCTTTCGGGGTTTTGGATCTGGGCATGGCAAGGGCGGAGCGTAGACTTCATTAGACGTGATCTTTCACGTTTGACATTAATATTCAAGATGCCTCGTACCATTCGGTGATCGCTTCCGGTTTTCACCCTATGGATCACAGAGACATCTTTGAATATTTGTCTCTTCGTGGTCATAATGAAGTCTATCTCATTTTTCGTCCTTCCATCCGGGCTCAGCCAGGTCCACTTCCTGTGATTCGGTTTCTGGAAGAAGGAATTCATCATAAAGAGTCCTTCCTTCTCCAGAAAATCAGCAAGTTTCTGGCCCCTCGGATTACGTTGCCCAAACCCAAATTGCCCCACTCTCAACTCATCATCGCCTCTCTTCCCCAACTTTGCGTTGAAATCTCCCATCACAACATTGAAGTGTGTTTTCGAGGTATACATACCTCTACTTACGTCCTCATACATAATCTCCACTTCTTCATCGGAGTGAGCCGAGGTCGGTGCGTAAACCTGTATGACCTTCAGCGAATATCTTTGAGATATTCTGAGTATAAGGTACGCTACCCTGCTCGACACACTCTCGATGCTTACGATGTTGTTGACGAGAGATTTGTGGACGATAAACCCGACTCCACCTTGGGACTGTTGGTCGCCCTCCCGGTAGAAGAACAAATTACCAGACGTCAACGTTATCGTGTCCTCCCTCTCTCTTCGGACTTCTGATAACCCTATGACATCCCATCGTAATTTGCTCAATTCTTCTTCCAGCTCAACTATCTTTTCGTCCGTCCTCAATGTGCGTGCATTGTATGTTACCAGGGCCAGGGGTCGTGTGGAGTGGTAGCCGGATCTCATCCGGTGATTCTTATGATGTAGAGATCATAGACACCTTATTAGAGTCTCTCCATACCATGACATCGACGTCCCCTGCGGTGAGACCCGCAATTTGTCCTGGGTGCATAATTCGCTTGGTGAGACTGTGTAGGGCCTGCGGAACGTACTTACGATCGGTTCGCAGGGTTCCTACACAGTCAAACCCCAAGGATTTTAGACGTCGAGCGAGGCATGGGGAGTTGTAGAAGTTGTCCATCCACAACGTGTATCCTTTATTTTCAAGGCCTTGGATCAGACGCATTACGATTGAGGGTGTTGAGGCCTCCAACGGATCTTCTGTAGGTTGTAGAGGGGCTTTTTTATGAGCGTGAACCTCAAACCGCCATAGGTAGCCGGTTTGAGATTCACAAATCTCATAAGTTTTCACCCCTTTACGTGTAGCTTTATTTGGAATAAGCTGGCTCATTTCGAGCCAACCTTTCCACATTAAAAGACTCTCGTCTAGAGCAATATTTTGAGACTGTGTATAAAGTTGCTGAAATTTTTTGTTCAAGTGTGTATTGGCCGTAAGTATTTTTAAAAAGTTTTGCCTCGGAGTTGTCCAGTTCTAAAGCACACATGTCGTCGTTATCGGTAAAATGGAGACGTTTGCTTAATAATAAAAAAACGATCGATAGACATGTATGCGCTAAAACCAGGAGTATAAAAAATGTCAGGGGTGGAAGACCAGTACTCCTCTATGCGGGTCTTAATAACAACCCCCATAGCCAAAATTATCCCAAAAAAGGCGTATATCTATTAAAAAAACCGCCACAAAATCCGTTGCGTTGTTTTAAAGATTTAAGTATACATAGGGATATAGGAACAGAGCAAGCGACTTTGCTTTATACTATGTAGTGATGTGAATTTTTAGTGATAAGGAGATGACATGTACTATATTTAAAGTATGTCATTTTAAAATAGACTTCGGTCTACAGACCAAGTTTTTAAATGGTAATAGTTACTTATACAGAAAGTATTAACTGCCAATTAGTTTTTATTTGTCATGTTGCAAATTAGCCCTATAATCGCTTTATGGGAAAAAAGTTTTCGGTAGTCCCAAAATATGTGATAATAAATTATTTTGGTCCTATGATTCATTTAAGTACATTATATTAATTATATTCTAGATTGTGTGTGATCGAAAAATGGTGACTTTTTAGATGTTTCAAGGGCCTTAGACAAAGTAACAATTACAAAACGATAACGAAGTTAGAAATCGCAAAAATGTATGGGATTGACATACGCCGCGTTAGATCACGTGGTCTATCTAATGTCAATCCCATACATTTTTGCGATTTCTAACTTCGTTATCCCCGTCCGATTAGGGCCCTTCTGGCCTCCTCCACTCAAGCGACAGCTCAAGCCGAGGTTCGTGGTCCCCGTGGCGGGGGGACGCCCTTGTGCATGTCGCTACCAGGGTGAACCTTCAGTTCACCCCCGCGTCCGCGTTAAAATGTTGAAGCCCTTCTGGCTAACATTGAGAGACACCACACAAAAAAAAAATAACTTCGTTATCGTTTTGTAATTGTTACTTTGTCTAAGGCCCCAAATTTTCGAAAATAATCGTTTATAATACTGATCTATGTCTATATCTGTCTATAGTTAAATTTGCAATTATGAGTCAATATCTTAGATTCATTCTGTTCCTTAAATATAGCAGAACTATGGAAGCTACAAACATATATACAAACTACTACACTAAAAATATAAAAAAAAAATACAGTCCTGCTAAAGGTTTTTAGGTTAAAAAATATTCATAAATTTAAATATTGGATGGAGTATTTCATTTCATTTTTTTACTCCATTTCTGTCATTTTATTATTGTTAACGCAAATTTTTTTTACATATCAGAAAATTATCCGATAGATTGTTAGATACTGCAATCTGCATCAAAATCAGTCTAAGAGATAATAAAATGAGAACTTCATAATATTTAGATTTACGTATACAAACTTACTTCATTTCTGTCATTTTATTATTGTTAACGCAAATTTTGTTAACATATCAGAAAATTATCCTATAGATTGTTAGAAACTGCATCAATATCAGTCTATTATATAATAAAGCGAAAAACTTCATAATATTTAGATTTACGTATACAATTATGATTCCTAGTTATAATAATTTGTATATACAAGGAAGATATATGTAAATAATATTTAGTTTTATCGAACGTTACGATGTGCGGACAAAAACTTGTTTCAACCCAATTGTGTTGGGTTTGTTAGACTGATTAATGATTATTAAACTATTTAACAGTAAATATTTTATATAAATGTGTTTTATTTCATCTATCCTCGCATAACAACGAATAAAGTATAACAAAGAAGTTTACTCTATATTATGTCGCCGGTAATTTGTTTAATCTGCCATTTTTGAATAGCCTAGAATCTTTAATCTTAAACGACTCTGTATTATTGACGGCGATTACAAATTCTTTTTATGATATCTTTCTTATTGCCGGTCTTGTTGATTTGGCAAGCAAGTCGGTGAGAATTTATGGATTTTTTTAACTAATAATTATTGTAGCCTTGTCTACAGACTGGCAACCCTCTTAATTTATTTTCACGTAAATTTTTGATTTGATAAAATAAAATTTCCAATCGATATGTATATAGGTAAATGAGGACCAAGCTGGGATCCCGTAACTACTATAAAATATAAATTCGAAATTGATGGCCCCAAATTAAGCACAGTTTCTATGAACTATGATTCTGTTTATTCCGAAACCAAGTAATGTGTGGCGTAACACAGCGATCTAAGCTCATAAACAGAATCTAGTTCTATCATAATAAATAACATCAGTTAACGTAAGAGCTCACATTTTTCATTATGAAGAATTTCACATATTTTAACATCCTTCCGCACTAAATAAAATGTTGCCAGAATAAAAAAGAAACGTATAAAATAACGAAGAATAATCTCACAAACGTAGAAATATTTCGCATTCCCCATCTTTTTGAATGATTCACAAATTACTTGCTAATTTATGCGTTAGGTACAGGCATGTTTTGACAATTGTGAAATTTATATACGACAAAGTAAAAGATGAGAATATACTCAATAGAAATGCAGGGAATTTGGTTGGTTTCCGTTTGAATTACAGCCAAGAATGTGCTTTTTGATTATCGTTATTAATTGTGGAATTCAATGCGCCTGAACAGTGTTCACGGCAACATACAGCTTTATCGATAAATTGCTCAGTTTATTCCCTGGACCTATTTGTGTAAATTGGAAATATGATAAACTATAGACCGTTAGCGCCCCCTCACACAAATTTCTGATCTATGGAGCTTTGAAATAGCTACACGAGTTTCAATTTGGTGCAAAGAATTGCTTCCAATTTGTTGAATTACCTGCACATCTTAGCAAGTGCCTTCATGAATAAAGAAATAGAACATCCTGAACGTAGATAATTTTACCAAAATTATATTTTATGTAATTAATTTATAATTAAAATTACATATTTTTATAATTATAAGGAGTTACTGTAGGTACTGTACCTATGCCTTCCTCAATAAATGGGCTATCTAACACTGAAAGAATTTTTCAAATCGGCCCAGTAGTTTCTGAGGTTAGTGTGTTCAAACAAACTCTTCAGCTTTATAATATTAGTATATAGATATAATATGGATAAATAATAACCTCATTTATATTAAGAGCTCTACAGCCGGCTTGTGCCCCTCCCTCAAGCGTTATTAATCTCTAGGAGATTAAATAACTGCACCAACTACAGGGAATAAAGAAAACCTTCTCCATGACACTACCAGATGAATATAGTAAGTAGTGAGGATCAAAGTGAAGAATAAGTACCTACCTATTCAAAATTTTATTTACTTTATCTGTAGAGTTATCAGAGCAGTAGGTATCTGTCAGTTTTTAATGTACATGGACAGAAAATTATCTTGGCTTAGCAAACAAAAGTAAGAACGTACAAGTATAATAATTATCTTCTTCAAAGAGCAAATCTTCAAACGCTGTATCACCGTGAATAGCCGCAAGGGATATGATTCATGTTTACAGTAGGTACTGTTATATGCGGGCATTTACAGTTTTTGTGAACGCAAGATTCCTTTGCGCTTACTCCAAAGGCTATTAGAACAAATGTGACGTTTAATACGTAGGTAATGATGACGGAGTTGTGTCGTCGACTGCGGGCTTTGTCGTGAGTTATGGCCGGATACGACTAACGGAACTAGGTAGTTAGGACACGGTATTTATACAGCTTCTCTTATTTGAGTAATGAGCGCATATTTTGAAGCTGAAATTAAGGAACGAATGATTAGTAATATTTGAATGTGAGATCGCAATTTGATAAAGAAATGTTCTATTTTACCTGTGCAAAATCGCCAACATCCTAACCTCAGTTAAATTATAATAAACATAAAAATAACGACTAATATTTGAAATTTTGGTTTAAGTATTTTCACTCTGTGTTTTCACTTAGGTACCTAGTGGTGTCTGAGGTTCACAATTCAATTGTATTTTCAACTCAAGAACCATTAAGGCTAATTCATATTATTTTCAAAATATTAATTCTCACGTAATGAGTAAATTTGCGCGTGATCTTTATTAAAAGGAAATGACCAAAAATGGCAATACCAAGGGAGGTGTTGCCGCGCGTCACGAACAAGAGCGCGTGCACGTAGTCAAAGTTATTTTGGGCGCGAACCACCCGAATTAGTACGACCGACTACATATATTATGTTATAAAATAAACATTCGGACTAATTTAGCCCCCGTTCTGAAATATACTATGTGGTAGTTGAACGGTTACGCATGCGCGTGGGCCCTCGTGGCAGATTGATGTCCGCCATGTTTGTTTGCTTTTTGGCGGGAATTCGGACATGTTTGTTTTCTAACGTTCGATTTAGTGAAAATTCACTACACGCGCTGACAGACTTGTTATTTTCAACTGTTTGAGTGCATTTGTTTGCGTTTTAAATGAAGTTTTATTTGAATTGCTTCGGTGATTGCACTCCTTTATTAAAACGTCGATATGTCTGCTTATATTTTAGCTAAATCAGCTTAATTTACTGTAAACGTTGTTAAATATAGTTGATCCATTTTTAGAAAAATTGAAAATAATTTGTTTTTTGCTTGCATTCCGATCTGTTTTTAAGAACGAGCATATTTTGGGTATAACTCATAATGACGACGTAGTTAATTTTATTTTTACTTTCTCCACATTATCTCTCAATACTTTTGTAAGTCAGAAGGAGTGTAGGTATAATAAAAACATGTTCGTAGTTAACAACTTATAAACCTAAATTAAAAAATGTTTAGTATTTCATACTTCATAGCAATAGGTATTATAAACCACAATTCTACCACAATAATATTATGTTCTCCCACAACATGACGTATCGTTAAATTTACTCTTATAAATTTATAAAGGTAATATAGATACGGTAGAAAACTAAAGGAAAATCCCTTAATCGATTGGCTCGGCTCTTACGTAGGCACATATTTAACCCACGGGGAATGTTTCTGAACTTACTCATTTGACCAGAAGCGAATTCCGGGCATGAACATGTTAAAAACAATTTACCATCGCCCACGTTGCATCTCAGCCCCAAACATGCTTTTACAAGAAACATTTAAATTTCGAAATATTTAAGACGATAATAACGTTCGCGGGAACGCCTGAATGTTTAAAATAACGGTCATTTTATTTGAATCCGTTAAAGGATTATTAGCTTTTTATGAAGTGCGAACAGTTTCTGGGTTAAATGATTAAATCTGTTGTTTTCCTGAATTGTGTGTACAAAAGAATTGTACTAACGCTTCCTATAAATTAGAACATTCTCTTTTTTTGTTTGTCTTCTATAAAGAAGATCGATCAATTTCAAATGATCCAAATAGTTTCAAAATGAATTCGGACAGGCAAAGAAATATCGATATCGACATTTATTGTTTATCTGATGTTATGCCAGAACTGCGAACAAAAAAAAGAAATATGGGTAATGCCAAAGCAAGTTCCTTGTGAAAAAAAGATACATTGACGCGGGTATGTCCCCTCAAAGATCTCTTCCCAGTAAAATGTTAATCTGATAATCTGTAAGCACATACCGTATGTTAATAGTCACTAATTACAATCTTTATAATATTATTAACAATTCAATGCGCTTTTATCTTTCCACGAATAATCTATAATCTTGTGTAATCTTTTGCAAGCTTGTAAATTGTTCTTATAAAAATCGTCTAGGAAAATACCTTGCTGTTGTTAACTAGTTTTTATTTCTAGGACTTGGGTTTATCTAATGACATTGTTTGCGGTTGTTTTGCGTACGTTTCCGTAATATGTAATTGAAAGCTTTGTTGGTCGACTGGTGTTAGATCAGTCCGGAGTCCCTTCAAAAAGTTTTCCATAATTTTTGAAGTGAAACTTCTATAGGTGCGTTGAGAGTAAAATTTTAAGGTCATGTCATGGCAATACCGTCACATCATGGAGTAAGGCGATGATTTTGGTATCTTTGAATCTTGCCAAAGAAGTTTTATTTTTGACAAGTGTGCTCGGCACACACGCTCTTTTTTACGATCTTTAGGTAGGTGTGTAGAATTTCCATTATGGAATGCATAGGTATACTACTACTACTACTACTACTAAATCTACTCAAACATTTAAGAATTATTTTGCCTGTAAAAAAATTAAAAGCGTTATTGACTACCTACATTATGAGTTGAAACATAAGAAATAGCTAAATCTATGTTACTACATGAGCATCGTTTATTTGTGTTTGATAAGATAGTTTGCAAATGATACTAAGAGGAATATACAGGGTGTCCCACTGTTGGTATACTAAGCTCAAAGGAGGTTATAGTTTTGCTTACGCTGAGTTCGTAAAAAATACTTATTAAATTCCAGACACATTTTTTTCAAAAATAGATGAATTATTAAAACTATGTGTACAAAAAGCAACCCGCCTAACTTTGCCACCAGCACTTGAGCTATCGTTTAAGATTATGTTTTCATAGACATTTTGTCTATGAAATCTCACATTAGCGAAGCGGTATATGCCGGCTGCGTGAAGCTAGAGAAGAAAACGTGGATTTTCAGGAAAAATTTAGCAAAAAAATTCTGACGTAATTTTGTTGTTTAAGTATTTTTTACGTGATGAGTGTATGCAAAACTACAAGTCCCTTCGCGCTAAGTATACCAATAGTGTGACACCCCGTAAATAATTATGAAATACTGCGACTACTTAGAAATAGTATTACACGCAAAACTATTTATATAGTAATATGTTATTTAATACCTTATATTTACTGAACGTAGGTAATTATTGTTGATGAATGCTAATACTTTGTTATGTCATTGTTAAGGTAGGTCAAGAATAATACACAATATACTTAGCATAAAACTTGTTGATGTTTATCACGAATATTAAATACAATATGATTATTCTCTTATCATAGGCTTTTAGTGTTTAGTTCTATGCATATATTGCAACGATGTACAATGCATAATATAATATGTGCGTATATTTAGTACCTACGTAGCCTGTCACTACCACATAAATCAAAATCCGTCCAGTGGTTTGGACTGCAGAGCGTGCAAAAGAATACGTATACACTATACATACCTACCTACTTCACATAGGCACTCTAAAAAAACATAACCCTCCTTCTATCGAGTAAAAAGTTCATCGGCTTTGTTAATCTATTAAAATATGAAAAGGGACTCCAATTTCCATCGCTCGCATTATGATGCGATATGTAATGAATGCATAAAAAAATCTTATCTTTATCCATCGCGTAGATAATCACTAGGAAAATATTAGTACTCTTAATATAATATCGTTTAAATTGATATATCACAATCACGTTAAGGAATAACCCGCTGACACACTTTGCACAAAAAAGGGCATTATCAAACGTCGGATCTATTACAGTAATGTAAAGGTAAGTTTTCATTTGGCCACGAATTCTATTTGACCGTTCAAATTGTAATTTCGCTAATAATAAATAACTGTTTAAGAATATAGTCTGTGTTTTCCATTCTTTTTCCTAGTAGTTGCTTGATATTTATACTAAACTTTCTCTTCTACTTTAATATTAAAATAAGTAAATATATATTTATAATAAATAAATATCCTGACACAACCGAAATCAATAAATGACTCTCAAAAACGGCAAAAAATTCCATTCGTGACGCAGACGAAGTCGCGAGCGTTGACTAGTGGTAGATTTGAAATTTGAACATTTTATATTTTAAATTTTAATATAACTTATACTTACGAAAAATAAAACATAAGACTAAAATGTTCACACAGCTTTACGTTATGGTTGTTAAGTTCGAAATTAGATAGTTTTTGTTTGATTTTTATCATGTTATATTGCGGATGTATCGTCGTTTATTTGCTATTATTGTATTTGTCATCTTATTATAAGAACACAATAGAAAACCTAGTTCCTCCTCCATTTTGTACCTAAATCTTTATAATAAACGTCTAGTTGACCCGAAAGACGTTGTCCAGGTAGGTACTGGTACTCGCGCGAACTGTGATAATATCGTGAAGTTAAAATAGCCGTTAAGTTTAGCATTTTTTAAATTTTTACGCTCAAATTTCCTGAGTTTTTCTTTCATAAGATCCTTTTCCAGATCGAACACATCAAAGTAAGAATTATTGAAATCAGTAAATCCGTTCGTGCTTGATGCTGTGACCAAGGGTAAATAGTAGTAAATGTAGCTTCTTCAGATGAAAATCAAACATACTTGGTAAGCAAGTAATTAATTAATAATAGCATCAAAGTCCAAACTTCAAGCTATCTTTAGATGACCGGTAGTAAAACGTTAGAAATGCCTAATAAGGAAATTTTATACACCTAGATGTCTAATACAAAATGTTGTTAAAATAAATAAAATAAATAAATCATTTATTTACACCATTATATGTTACAAAAACTTAATGACCTCCTGACTCCTAATATAGTTGTAAACTGTTTTTCAGGAGCCTGAAATACAAAAATACTTTTATTATAAATGCTTAGAATATTATTAATTTCATGGTAAACTTAAAAAATAAAATATAATCGATACATTGTGTTACGCGCTACGACCGTAGCTGATGTGAATGTAGGACGTGCTACGAAACTTTTTCATTATAATTTATAACGCCTTATTAGTTTAGTGCATGAATGTATTGCGTCTCATTTTCTTGTTATTATCATTATTTATTTGTTTATTATTAATTAATGAGCACTGTTAATAATTTTTAATAAAAAATTTTAATAAAAAAAACCAAAACCTTCGTTTTTACTTGGTGATCCAATGCAGCCTTAAAAGTTTAGCATATTATAATTTAATTTTAGCTTCCACTTCATTTATCACATAGGTACATAAATAATAATATGAGTAAGGCAATATCAAATTAGCAGGAAAACTCACTATTTTGTATAGAGTTCATAAGGATAACATATCACCTCATAGATAATTTTCTAATACTTTCCTCAACAAATATTGAATCACTTGCAATGCAATATTATGTTTATAATGCTATTTATAAAATACCGGTTCATTCTAGTTTTCAGTTTAACAGTGAAACAGATATACCTACTCGGTATGTTTACTCATGTCAAATATGTATTAATTATTGT
Organism: Colias croceus; assembly: GCF_905220415.1. NCBI lineage: Eukaryota > Metazoa > Arthropoda > Insecta > Lepidoptera > Pieridae > Colias > Colias croceus. The sequence goes on along the minus strand of NC_059541.1, from coordinate 622,348 downwards.
TAAAACAATAATAATAATTAATGGCAATATTTTAAAAACATACAGGAACAAATAAATAATTCATCACAAATAGAACAAATTACTTCCAACATGTAAGAAAAGAACAAAGGTTTATATTGGAAATCCTAGTAAACGACTGGAAAAGAAATATTAGTTACCTAGGTATGTTATGCATATTCTGAGTCTAGTTTTCGAGAATGTCCCGAATATTAGTTCATTTATTGCTTCTGCAAGTGACATACAAAAGTACTTCAATGGATTTTCCAAAATGTTAATTTCAGAGAGACTGCTACGTGGGGGGTAAAAAGAAATTAAATCGAACCTGATCGAGACTAGAGTTATTGATATTATTTTATTCATTTATATAAATTAGAACAATATAAAAATAAAAAACCAAGCACATTAGAAAAAAACATTTATCATCACAGGTTAGAAACAAAAAAAGCTTCAACAATAGGTATAAAGGTCATTATCATGTTTAAGAGAAAATTGCTTAACAACCTATTTTATTATTAGATAACATATGATTATGTCATTGAAATGAATCATAATGTAGACGATAATTTATAGATTTTGTAAACTGACTCCACATAAACGTTAATATACTACTCACGATTTTAAGAAAGGAGGTATTCAAATATTTTTTTTAAATGTCGTTTTTACCGCCGATTTTTATTACGGAACTTTATTTGTTAAAAAAATTAAAAAAAATCCCTGTATTTTTAATGGTCATGGTTTTTCTATCAACGCATTGCAAAAACATCACATAAACTTGCCTCATGTTTTATTTTGCTACCAACGAATTTCACTAAACTTTCACTAAATCTACTAACTGTATTTCTCTGACAATATTTTCTCGACAAAACAGAGGGGAGTTCCCGATTCATATCTACGTAATACGTATTGATGCATTTAATGTAACAAGGAAAATACGGCCATATATTGCATTAGAGATGCACAGAAAGGTCGCGGATCGTAGATTTGTTCCAGGAAAACATATCGATAATTAATTACTCATCAATGACAATTTATGGAATGATGCAGTAAGTTCATTAGAGCTGAATAATATTTGTTTCGAACTCTTGATAACAATTTCTACTAGACTTGGTAGTGGAATATTAGTTAACATTAAATTTTCTGTTATTCTTGAAATTAAGGTAGGTATAATCGACCAATATTTATAATATATTTTGTTATTTTTTCTATGTATTTTTTGCTATAACAAGTCATTGAAATTTTAATATTTATTAAAAGCATCATCTGGCTTAAAATAATAATTTGTATATAATAATGTATATTGTATAATGTATATTATTTATGTAATAATGTATATTATTGTAATAATGTATATTATTGTAATAATGTATATTATTTATTTCCACTCTATAATAACCGATCGGTTTTAGGTGAAATTTGGCATTCAGATATACATAGAGAGAGCATTCATTAGAAATGAAATTTTGTTTGGTAAGAAATAAAACAACATAATTAAAAAATATTAAGTACAAATTTAATTTCAGTTTGCCTTACAACTAATGTGATTCGATCACTTAAATACTTTAAAGCTTAATTTTCATTAATATCCTATCAATGGACAGAACAAAAATTTACATTTATCGTTATAAAAAATAAAAATTATAAATAAACATACATTTAATTTTTATGTATATTTAAAAGCATATTTTTCCATATCATTGGAATACTTAAAACATAAAATTTCCTATTTTTATGATTATTGTGCAGTAAAATTTATCAACGTAGTATTTTTTTATGAATTACATATGAAGGCATTATATTTTCCAAATTGCGACCTACTTTGAAAATTAACCCTAAAACGTACCTATTTTATAATAATTACGATCACTGTTCCTTATAATATTAAATTAAATTAATTCTTGATATTTACAAAATAATGATAATAAATAACGTAAGACAATTTTTAGAGATTCCATGCCTTTGGCACTTATAAGACTAGTCTCTTAAAATAATTTAAATTTTTACTAATATTTACATCAAGGCCCTGTTTCCTTTACTTTATCTTAAATTTTTATAAATACTGGAGTTGCGTTCGCAATTGTTAAAAACATTGATATTAACTAAATAATACAATAAATAAATAAAAAAATCGAAACAGGTCCTAAAAACTATAATAATACAGAGAGCCAAATCGAGTCATATTTACAAATAAAATAAATAATTTACATTAAAACTTGACTAGTAGTAAGTCCCTAAAATTTACGGAATAAATATCACATTTTAGGAATTACGCATTACCGCGTCTTAGACCATTTCCACGCGCACAACATTCGATGCTACAAGCACAAAACACATAATACTGTTTACACTTTACAATTAAAATAAAAAATAATTAAAATTAAAATTATAATTAATCTATATGGAACTTGGCTCACAGCACCATTTGGTCCCATTTGCTAATACTGTTAAGATTCCGTCAATACTTCTACGTCAGTCGAATGTCACTGTTTCACAACACAGTTTCATATTTAACGTTATTTTAACGTTTTTTTCACAAATAACGTTTTTTTTTTCATAGTCCATGTTGATTTTTTCACAGACAAAGATTTTTTTCACAGTTTTGTTGTTTTTTCTCACAAAAAATGTTTTTTTTTTCACAGTTTTTCACTGACGTTCCCTGCAGGCACTATGAGATCAAAGCTAACATCACCACGTGACTCTTCTCTTAGCCTCGCAGACACATTTAGATCGATTCCACCTCATATTCGAATTCCTCTGTAAAGAAATTTATCCGTCATTTCTATAAACTATGGACATACTACTCTAAATATATTTGTACAAAAAAACTAAATTTAAATTAAATTACTATTTGTCAAAAATGTTAATAGGTATCGAAACCTATTAGAACGTTAATTATAATCAAAAACAAGCATAAAAAATTGAAATTTACAAAAATTTTGAATAAAAAATAAAACGAAGTCTCATTAAGCTTGCAAAAAAAAAAGAACACAAAAACGCCAAGCTCTAGTAAGACAAGGGATGTCAGCATAAACGGCATTATTCACATTGACTGGTTGTTGTATACAACACCCATGCGACAAAAAAAGGCGATTAAAAAAAATAAAAAAAAACATCAAAAGCGTTACTACAAAGCATGCGTGCCGTTACCTGCGTTAGTAATGACAGTTTCACCAACAAAAATTGAAATAACTAAAAATAAATAAAAAACCATAAAATGTCAAATATTTTGAAGAGAAATTTCTTTAGACGCGTTGAGAGTAAAATTTCATCGCGTCATCGTAAGGCGACGATTTTAGTATATTTGAATCTCGCCAAAGAAGTTTCAGTAAGTTGAAGTTTTTAACCAGGATTAACTTTTTAACTGACTTCAAAAAAAGAGCCATTATCAATTCGGCTGGTATTTTTTTATGTATGTATACCGATTACGCCGAGGTTTGTGAACCGATTTACGTGATTCTTTTTTTGTTTGATGCTTAATGGTTTTTAGTCATTCAAAAATTGTTGGTTAAACAGCCATTAGACATCCTTTATCTCACTGACCTGTTTTAAACAATTCCTTCTTTCTTCCAAGTTGGGACATTGACAGGAACACTTACGAGGGTTGAACACTTTCGGCGCCGCGCAATCTTTCACGCAGCATCCACACTTCTCGTGCACTTCTACTGCGTATGTAGAACATGTGTATTTGTCCGTTTTTAGGTTGTAGATTTTAACCTGCAACAAATAAGTTATTAGAATACTGTAAGATTCTTATTCTGTCACTTTAATGGGTCGATTTTTCAATCCTTGGC